>NC_042616.1:416501009-416656595 GCF_901001135.1 Rhinatrema bivittatum | reverse complement strand
TACGCGCGTCCCGGGGCTTTGGGCGTGCCGGCGGCATATGCAAAATAGGCGCGCCGACGTGCGAGTGCCCTGTGCGCGTAAATCCGGCTGGATTTACGCGCACAGGGCTTTTAAAATCTAGCCCTCAGTAAATCAGGCCCTGAGTTTGTACCTGAGCCAGTGGAGTGTGAACTGATTTGCCCAAGCTCACAAGGGGCAAAAGTAGGATTTGAACCCTGGCTTTCCTGGTTTTAAACTTGCTGCTACTAACCTCTAGGCTGTTTCTCCACTGAGATTTGCTTTCTACCATCTCTGCTGGAAGTTATTCAAGGCTTCTATACCCTCTCAGTAAAAAAATATTTCTTCTCAGGCTTCTTTCAGGCTTCAAATCATGACCCCTGGGCCTTGATTTTTTTCTATACATCTTCTTGTACTTTATTTAAGCTTGCTAATTCTTGAATGTTTCTATCATAATCCCCTTTTTCTCTTCTTTCTGGCAGTGAGTACATTCTAAGTGCCTTAAACCTCTGTGTTTAAGGTTTGTTTTGCAGGCCATTTGTCTTTTCTGTAAACTTTTTCTGAACTTTCCATCTGAGCAGGTTCCTTACGCCGGTATGGCCTTCAGAACGAAACGCAGTACTCAAGGTGTAGTTTCGCTAATGAGTTATACAGTATATGGGAAATAATACCTCTTTTTGTCCTGTTGATGTTGCAGATCAGAGAATATCATACGTTTTCCCTGTTGCCTTATTAAACTGACTGGCAGCCTTCCTGTCATGTTAGATGATCACTCTTAGGCTTTTTTCCTTTTTAGCAGTTGCCAGTTTTTGTATCCTAATTGGCTTAATGGATTTTTGTGCTTCAGATGTAAGATTTTACACTTTATGGAACTGAAGCACAGCTTTAAAATACCTGACTGTTCTTGAACAATTTTTCGTGTGCTCTTTTATTTTTCTTCACCACCTGGTATGTCTACCCTGTTACAGATTCTTGTATCAAACTGTAAATAAACATACATTCCCTGTACGTACCAGGATCAGTCCAGGACACCTGGGTTGTGACCCCGCACCAGTAGATGGAGACAGATTAAAACTTGTGGGCGGAGCCTTATATGCTCCTGTGCCAGTCACAGCCCCTCAGTCTTACTCTGTCTCCAGTAGGTGGTGCAGGTGTAGTCACAGCCTCTGGGTGCCCTGAGGACTGATATTTAGTTTAGTCAGGGTTATTTTAGTTCTTTTAATAATTTTAAGCTCAGTTTGTTTCTAAGGTAAATTTTTTGATTCTAATTTTGGTTAGAATTAGTTTAAAAGAAGCTGTCCGTCCTGCCTCCCAGGGGGGTGGGAAGGTTCTGAGAGGACCATCCCCCCCTGGTTGAGGCCGCTGCTGAGGGTCGAGGACCCGAACTGCCAAAGCAGCAGCGTTGGGGTGACACCGGGGAGCCCGGTTCACTCACCCCCAACAGGAGCAGGAGCCCCAGGACCCTGGACAGCGGCAGGTTTGATTTAAAAAAAAAAAAAAAAAGTGTGTTTTATTTTTTTCTTTGTTTGTGTCGGCTCTCCGTTTTCTTCTTCGCCGGGGGGGAAATAGGTCCTCGGTTCGGCGAGGGGAGGGGAGTTTTTTCGGCGCTTTAAATTTTAAATTTTATTTTTAATTTTCCTTCGCGTTCCCGCGCGACTGTGAGGATGCCTCGGGGTACAGTTTGCCGCGCTTGCGGCTCGGCGCGCGCGCGGCTCTCCCGTGAGGGGATTTGTTCCGCCTGCATTCCGGGCGGGGAGGGACCTTCTACAAAGAGCAGGGGGGTCCGTTCCCGGTCGGTGCGGTCGCCGTCGCGCACTACCGCCGTTCCTGTCACGCCAGCTGACCCCTTCCCGCTCAGTGCGGGAGCGGCGGCCATCTTGGCTTCTCTTCATGAAGTCAGGCAGGAACCTGCAGGGGATTCTGCCGTGCCTCCCGCGTTGTCGCCTCAACAAAGGTCTTCAGGGGGGGCTTCCACCGGGGGGGCTAAGTCCCCGGATGAGGATGGTGATGATTCGGTCACCTCAGATTCGGAGTCCTCGTTTTCGGCGGATTTTGCCCTCCTGCTGCGCAAAGTTTTAAAATACAAGGGCCGCAGACGCAAGGAGCTGCATAGCCACTCCAAAGGGGACACTCCAAAGAAGAAAAAATCCCGGGATGACCCTGCGACAAGAAAACGGACACCAAGAGGTGTCCCGCAGGATACAGATACCGACTCCACCTCACAAGATGAGGTGGTTCCGCCTGATGAGCCCCTGACGGGGGTCGATGGTGCAACGGGGGACAATTCTGCCCAGTCGGGGCCGGGCAAACCTTCGCAAGCCGGTGATGGGGACGACCCGAAGGTGGTACGTCTTTTCCGAAGGGACGAGCTGTCCCCGCTTATACCGGCAATCCTCAGCGAGTTAGGGGTTGAAGCCCCACCGACAGTCTCGCGCCCCGGAGCAACTATGGATCCAGTCCTGCTAGGACTCACTGGTCCAGCGGTAGCCTTCCCATTCCATTTCTCGGCGTCTGACATTTTGTTTCGGGAGTGGGATACTCCTGAACTAGGTCTGAAGGTATCTAAGGCAATGGATAAGCTCTACCCTTTGCCAGAAGACGCACTGGAACTTCTTCGGCTTCCAAAGGTGGATTCAGCGGTGTCGGCAGTAACTAAACGTTCCACGATTCCGGTCACTGGGGCCACAGCCCTTAGAGACATACAGGACAGGAAGCTTGAGGTGCAGCTCAAAAAGATCTTCGAGGTCTCAGCGTTGGGGGTCCGGGCTGCCATTTGTAGCAACTATGCCATGCGGGCTAGTTTGCGCTGGGCCCAAGTTATACAGGCGAATGCAGGTCTTTCTCCTGAAGAGGCCACGCAGGCGGATCGCCTAGAGGCTGCCATTGCTTATAGTGCGGATGCTCTCTATGACCTACTACGTACTTCAGCAAGATCCATGGTCTCTGCAGTCTCGGCGCGTCGTTTACTTTGGCTTCGCAATTGGTCGGCGGATGGATCCTCCAAGGCTCACCTTGGAGCCCTGCCCTTCAAGGGGAAGTTGTTATTCGGCAAAGAGTTGGATGATCTCATGCTTTCTCTTGGAGAGAACAGAGCTTTTAAACTCCCAGAAGACAGGTCCAGAGCCCGATCCTCCTATCCGTCCAGGTCCCGGTTTCGAGGTAACAAGAGATCTCGTCCACAGAGGTCCTCGGCTCCTTCTTATCGCTCGACTTCTTCCCGGGCCTCTTCGTGGCCACAGTCCTTTCGTGGGAAACGTTACGGCAGACAAGGAGGCACCCCGTCCGGCACGGGTCCCAAAGCCTCTCAATGAGATACAGCGGGTCCATTCCTTACGGCAGCCGCTGGCCTCCGTTCCAAACGTAGGGGCGAGGCTGACCTTGTTTTTCGAGGAATGGGCCAAAATAACTTCCGATCAGTGGGTTCTCAACATCATAAGACACGGTTACGCGTTAGATTTTGTACGGACTCCAGCAGACAAGTTCCTGATGTCGCCCTGCAAGTGCCCAAAAAAGACGACGGCAGTGCTAACCACCCTCCGGCGCCTGGAAGATTTAGGAGCAATCGTCCCCGTTCCTCCCAATCAACAAGGCACGGGTCGTTATTCCATATACTTCATCGTGCCAAAGAAGGATGGCACGGCCCGACCGATTTTGGACCTCAAAGGAGTAAACAAGTGTCTGCGTATTCCACACTTCAAGATGGAAACGATTCGGTCAGTGATTGCCTCGGTTCGTCCAGGCGAATTCATGGCCTCCTTAGACCTCACGGAGGCGTACCTCCACGTCGGAATTCATCCGTCTTTCCAGAGATTTCTCAGATTTTGCATCTTGGGCAGACACTACCAATTTCGGGCTCTTCCCTTCGGCCTCGCCACGGCTCCGCGAACATTTACAAAAGTGATGGTAGTGGTGGCGGCTCACCTTCGACGAGAGGGTTTCCTGGTGCACCCCTACTTGGACGATTGGCTGATTCGAGCCAAGTCCGAAACCTGTTGCCGTCAGGCGGTAGCCAGAGTCCTCCAGTTGTTGCAGACCTTAGGTTGGGTTGTCAATCTCAACAAGAGTCAGCTTGTTCCTACCCAGTCCTTGGAATACCTGGGAGCTCTTTTCGACACGAAGCAGGGCAAGGATTTTCTGTCCACGGATCGTGCACGCAAGCTTCAGTGTCAAGTGCGTCGATTATTAAGTCTTCAGCTGCCGCTGGTTCGCGATTATCTGACGGTTCTGGGATCTATGGCGTCCACACTGGCGTTGGTTCCTTGGGCTTTTGCTCATCTGCGACCATTACAATTTGCGTTGCTCTCCCGTTGGAAGCCGGTATCAGAAGAGTTCCACCTACCACTTCCACTCACGACTCAGGCGCGGGAGAGTCTTCACTGGTGGCTCGATCCGGGCCATCTCTCTTGCGGAGTGTCTCTGTTGGTCCCCGACTGGACAGTGGTGACGACGGATGCCAGTCTCTCCGGTTGGGGAGCGGTCTGTCTAGACAAGTCGGTACAGGGCCGATGGTCCTCCGTCCAGTCGCAGTGGTCCATCAACCGTCTGGAAACCAGAGCGGTTCGCCTGGCTCTGCAAGCCTTCCTCCCGTTGGTCCAAGGGAAGGCGGTCCGTGTGTTGTCAGACAATGCAACAACAGTATCATACATCAATCGCCAAGGGGGGACAAGAAGTCCACTTGTGGCGGAAGAGGCAAAGCTCCTGATGAGTTGGGCAGAGCGCCATCTCAACTCCATAGCAGCGTCTCACATAGCCGGGGTCGACAATGTTCAGGCGGACTTTCTCAGTCGACACCACCTCGACCCCAGAGAATGGGAGCTGACGGAAGATGCCTTTCATCTCATTTGCGATCGGTGGGGGCTGCCCCACATGGACCTGATGGCCACGTGGCACAACGCGAAGGCTCCTCGGTTTTACAGTCGACGTCGGGAGCGAGGAGCCGAGGGCGTCGATGCGCTGGTTCTTCCTTGGCCAACCAACGTGTTGTTGTACGTATTCCCTCCGTGGCCAATGATAGGCAAGATCTTAAGGCGCATAGAGTTGCACCCGTCCAACGTGATCATGGTAGCGCCGGAGTGGCCACGGCGCCCTTGGTTTGCGGATCTCGTTCAGCTGTCGGTGGATGCTCCCCTTCGGCTACAGGGGTTTCCGGGGCTCCTTCGTCAGGGCCCCGTTTGTTTGGAGGATGCGGATCACTTCTGTCTCGCGGCATGGCTTTTGAGAGGCAACGTCTAAAGAAAAAAGGCTATTCAGATGCGGTGGTAGCCACGTTACTGCGGTCCAGAAAGCAGTCTACGTCCTTGGCTTATGTACGTGTCTGGGTAGTTTTTGAGGAGTGGTGTATCAGCCGAGGGCTAGATCCCATTTCCGCGTCCGTCTCTGATATTCTGGCTTTTCTTCAGGCCGGTCTAGCCAAAGGGCTTTCTTGTAGTACCCTTCGTGTACAGGTGGCGGCGATTGGTTGTTTGCGGGGTAAGGTTCGCGGTTCCTCTCTGGCCCTGCATCCCGATGTCTCTCGTTTTCTTCGGGGGGCTAAACATCTTCGTCCACCACTACATCATCCATGTTCCTCCTGGAATCTTAATTGGGTCCTTTCTTCTTTGTCTACGGCTCCGTTCGAACCCTTAAAACGGTCTACTCTTAAGGATCTTACTTTAAAGACCGTTTTCCTGGTTGCGATTACCTCGGCTCGGAGAGTCTCGGAATTACAGGCTTTGTCTTGTCGGGAGCCATTCCTGCGGATTTCAGATACGGGAGTTTCCCTGCGGACGGTTCCGTCTTTTTTGCCAAAAGTGGTGTCACCGTTTCATTTGAACCAGTCTATTGAGCTTCCTGCTTTCGCAGGTGCTGAATATTCCGACCCGCAATGGAAAGAATTGCGGAAGTTGGATGTGCGGAGGGTTCTCCTCCGTTATCTAGAAGTCACTAACCCTTTCCGGGTGTCGGATCATCTTTTTGTTCTATTCTCGGGCCCAAAGAAAGGAGGCCCGGCTTCCAGGACGACAATCGCACGGTGGCTTAAAGAGGCCATCGGCTCAGCGTACGTGTTACGAGGGAAGCCTATCCCGAACGGTCTCAGGGCTCATTCGACAAGAGCTCATGCTGCGTCTTGGGCGGAATCTTCTCAGGTTTTGCCTCAAGAGATTTGTAGAGCAGCTACCTGGAAGTCCTTACATACCTTCATTAGACACTATCTGTTGGATGTTCAGGCTGCGAATTCTGGGGGTTTTGGAGAGAGGGTACTCCGAGCGGGACTCTCTGCTTCCCACCCTCGGTAATTTAGCTCTGGTACATCCCAGGTGTCCTGGACTGATCCTGGTACGTACAGGGAAAGGAAAATTAGTTTCTTACCTGATAATTTTCATTCCTGTAGTACCAAGGATCAGTCCAGGATCCCGCCCGTACTGTTCTGAAGAAACGGAGAGTCCGCTCATTTCTTTGTTAACTATTCCGGTTATTGCTTCGTTCCCTCGTTTTGGGGTTCTGTTCCGGTTGGGGGTCCTTGAATGGCTCCCTGTTAAGGTTAGTTATTTAGTTTGGTTGTTCTATTTTTTGTCTACTTTGACATTACGTATGACTGAGGGGCTGTGACTGGCACAGGAGCATATGTAGCTCCGCCCACAAGTTTTAATCTGTCTCCATCTACTGGTGCGGGGTCACAACCCAGGTGTCCTGGACTGATCCTTGGTACTACAGGAACGAAAATTATCAGGTAAGAAACTAATTTTCCTTTTCCCTCAAATCCCCTCTGTAACATTGCCAATAAAGATATTGGGGAATAAGGACCCTAGCACTAGTCCTGAGGTAGGTACACCACTGGTCACTTTATCTTTATCATGGCCATTGACCATCACCAGAGCCATAGTGTATGTATGGCCAATATGGCCACGGCTATAGACGACACTACTGAAAGGCGCCATAGCACCGCCATGTGGGGCCTGAGTAAGTGGAAAAACAGTACGGCCCGGTAGCCACGCTAATGATTCTGATAGGGCCGCGTTGCTTTTCCATTCATAGGCGTCGGACTGGGAAGCCACTGATAACAGGAGAAACCTCATTGGTGACAGTGGGACGGATTTCCTTAATGCTGCTCACCTCCATGGTGCGGCCATGATCCCCTTACTCACCCTCTCTGCTCCTGAAGAATAAAAGGATCGCGGCCTTGCAGGGGGTGAACTGATGATGTCATTCAGGCACCGGCAGCCGGGAGGGAGGAAGCAGCTTGCGCTGCAAGATCGTAATCCTTTGGTTCTTCAGGAGCAGGGAGGGTGAGTGAGGGGATCACGGCAGCACCACAAGGGTCAGCAGCATGCACTGAAATCATGCACTGGCCACCTGCAGTGAGTGAGGGGATTGTGGGTAAGAAGGTGTAGGAGGGGGAGCAAGACTGCTGGGGAATGGGAGGGGAGAGGAAACTGGGGAACAAGATTTCTGGGGAGTAGGGGAGCTGGAAGGGGGCTGGGGAGAAAGACTGCTTGAAAATGGAGGGTCTGGGTGGGGAGAGGGGGCTGTGGAGTAAAACTTCTGGGGAGTGGGTGGGAGCGACCTCCTGCACTCGTGCCGTATTGCCAATATTCAAAATGGCGCCGGCGCTACCTTTGCCCTCACTATGTCATACGACCCGTATGTCATACGACCCGTACGACCCGTATGACATAGTGAGGGCAAAAGTAGCGCCGGCACCATTTTGAATATTGGCAATACAGCGCGAGTGCAGGAGGTCGCTCCCAGACCCCCGCTGGACTTTTGGCAAGTCTTGTGGGGGTCAGGAGGCCCCCCAAGCTGGCCAAAAGTCCCTGGGGGTCCAGCGGGGGTCCGGGAGCGATCTCCTGCACTCGTGACGTCGGGTGTCAGGAACCAAAATGGCGCCGGCGCTACCTTTGCCCTGTCATATGGTAAGGGCAAAGGGCCACCGGCGCCATTTCTATTAACGCAGCCATGGCCCGAGAGCGGGAGATCGTGGGAGATCGCGCCGGCCCCCCCCACTGGACCCCAGGTAATTTAAAACATTTTGGTGGGGTTCGGGAGGGTGGGGGATTTATTTTAAAGGGTCGGGGTTGTTTTAGTGTGCCGGTTTGTTCAGGGTTGTTTTAGTGTGCCGGTTTTCCCGCCCTCCCCCCTCCCCCGATTTACGATTTTTTGACGATAAATCGGGGGAATTGTTATTGTATCGCGGCTCTAATGATTTTTGACGATTTAAAATATATCTGACAATTGTTTTAAATCTTCAAAAAACGATTCACATCCCTACTTCCTGGCACATGCCTAGCTTCCATGTCTCTTCAACCTTCACAGGGGCCTGACTCTTACTACTCTACCTGCCTGCCATGCTCTTTATACAACCACAGAGGACTTGATGCTACTGCACCACCTAACTGCTATGCCAGTCTAATATGTATGAGCATGGGAGTTTTGGTCCTCTGTGTTGATTGCTGTTAGTTGTTTCTTTGTTGTACTGGGATGTTTGCTCCCCCCCCCCCCCCCAAAAAAAATCTTCTCCTTTCCTTCTATTTTACAGTTCTTTGTTTTGTTCTAACCCTTCTGCAATGATCCCAGCCTGTTCCTCCCACCCTGGTCCTCCCATCCTGTTTGTTTGTTGATTATACTGGAGTGGTTTGTCCATAAAACCCCTCAGTCTTAAGGAAGAAATACAGGCAGAATATAAAATATAGAGGAGAGAAATGATTTACATGTTCTGAGAATGTGTTAAAAGCATAATTCAGGCAGAGAGAACTCATGCAAAACCAGAAAATCAGGAAACAGAACAGCCAGAATTCCACCATAGAATATGGAAAAAGGTTTCTAAATAAAACAACCCTTTCATCTTAACAGTAAACCAAACCACACTCATTAGGTTAACCATTTATATGTTCTGAGTCTATTCAAAGTATCAAGCAGAGAGAATTCATGCCATACCCCTAGTACCACCATAGAGGACTTGCAGCCTGATTGCTACCTGCCATATCTCTAATACTACCATTGCTTCTGCTCTACCTACCTGCTATGGCATTGCCTAATTATGTGCATGGACATTTTGGTGCTTCCATGTTCTTTGCTGTTGTTTCTTGGTTGTACTTGGGGTGTTTGATTTTCACCAGAAAAAAAAGTAAAATATTGAAAATAAATGTTCTTGTCCCTATCCACCTATTTTATGGTTATTTGTTTTGTTCTAACTTCTCTACAATGATACCAGCCCGGTTCTTCTACCCTGTTTGTTTGTTGGTTCCACTGGGGTGTTTTGTTCACAGAACAAAAATGTGAATAAAGACAAGAGAAACAAGTTTGTCCTACCATGGGCTTGCTGCCTCATACCTTCCTGCCCAGTTATCATACCACCATAGGGAACTTGCTGCCACATGCCAAACTAACAGCTAGAGTAGTAAGAGGGAACTCATGCAAAACCAGAAAATCAGGAAATAGAAAGACCAGATTTCTGCTACAGAATATGGGAAAATGTTTCTATAAGAATATCCCTCACAACTTACCTTAAAAGCTAACCACACTCATTTGTGAAACTATTTGCATACTCTGAATATATTTCCATTTCATTTGGAAAGCCTATTTCACAAGAAAATCAAAATTCCACCCAGTATCTTGGGATTTTTGTGCCACTCAGCCTTGTTCTATACCCAGACCTTACATATTGGAGTTCTCTTGGCCACTGTACGTTGCTGTCATACCCCAGGACTTACACCTTGAGTTCTTCCAGTCTGGGGGGTGCTGCCTTGCACCTTGCATGCTTTGGTGTCTTGAAGTCACTCTTTCTGCTGCTTGACCCCTTTATCAGTGCCTTTCTTCTGCCACCTTTTCTGCTGTGTATCCCATTTATGGTACCTTAGGATGCTGATTATTCCGATTGGTCGTTTGCGGTGCCATCCCGTGACTGGCTGCACTTACATGTGGAAGCTGCTTGCACCTCTAATGCTGCTCATATGGCAAGGACACTGCTGCCTTACTGCTTCTTCTGGGCCCACTAGGCACACATGTGCAGTATGCACTATGTCAGAGGTTCCATGATAGGAAAACACTGGAGGTGTTGAGAGATGATGACAAAGCTGGCTGGGGATTTAAACCCCAGTCACACTCCTAGCCGGTGCCTCAGCAAAAGGGCCTCCTACCTCGAAAATGCATGATGCTCTTGTTCCTACTCATCTCATCCAGCCTTGCCATCCCTGCCTGCCTTGTCCAGCCCAGCCTTGTCTCATCTCTCCAGCTTGCCCTGCCTCATCTCTCCATCTTGCCTAGCCTTATTGTATTTAGCTTTGCCTGCCTCCCGGCCTGTCCTACTATATCAGTCCCTCTGGCCTCATCCTTGATTTCTTCGTAGACTGACTCCAGGATACTAACTACTCTTGCTTGCCGCCTGCCACTGACCCTTTCCCTGGATACTGACTGCTCTTGCTTGCTGTCTGCTTCTGACCCTTGCCTGGCCCTAGACCTTCCTTCATACCGTTCCTTCAGAGACATTTTCCTAAGTCTTGCTGGCTCTCAAAACCCAAAAGCTCAACCGGTAGGGAAAAGGGCTGGTAAAGGTGAAGCTCCTTATAAAGTATCTCCACCAGCTGTCAGTGTGGGCCTGCAGAGTTCACCTCCCAGGTTGCGCCAACCACTCCGCAACAGCAAGAGTCAACTCCCGTATTACCAATGATAATTTTTGTGCCTTGAAATAACCATTAGGGGTTCATGTCACTGTTGCTGGTGCTCTCTTTTGGAGCTTTGGAGTGTTCGTACCACTTTTGCTGCTTCTATTCTCCTTTCACAATGACTTGGAGAAATCTTGCCAATGCTGGTACCCTTGGCCCCTTTACGAAGCCTTAACTTATTCATGCCACTTTTAGAGCCACTTTGCACAGTCTTTCTAGGTACCTTGGAGTTTGATCCCCTTTCTGATGATTTATTCCCACAAGATCTAAGACAGTTAATTAGAAAACCCTAATTCTGGAACCCAATATAAGCTGCAATGCTTCCCCCACTGACTGTAATGGCAAACGAAAAATGAATCAAATGAAAAAATAAATATTATCTGATACCCTTTCCTAACTCCTTGAATTGTTTTTGAACATTCATTAACGCATTGTCCAGAGTATTTGTACCAAAGTGCATACCGTATTTTTCGGACTATAAGGCGCACATAAAAACCTACGATTTTCCCAGAAATCGGAAGTGCGCCTTATAATCCGGTGCGCCTTATATATGGATTTTTCTCTAGCACAGGCTCACACTCACCTCTAGGCCTCCTCTTTGCGGTCGCCGCAGGATGGGCTCTGCAGTGGCCCTGCTACCGGGCCTCTTCTTCTCGGTCCGTAAACGCTCCACTTCTGCGCGCGCTGATGCTTCCCCTCCTTCCTGCCCACGCGGCTCCGGCAAAGTTTACTTCCGGTGACGCACAGGCAGGAAGGAGGGGAGCATCAGCACGTGCAGAAGTGACGCACAGGCAGGAAGGAGAAGGAGCATCAGCACATGCTACTGCCGACCGCGTATGCGACCTGCCAGCAGGTGAGTGCGGCAGTCCGCGGACATAGCTCATGGACCACCAAGCATAACAAGCTGTCCCTCTACCGGTTTACCCGGATTCCTCCTGACCCGAGCGCAACCGACCTGCCAGTGGGTGAGTGCGGCAGTCCGCGGACATAGCTCACGGACCACCAAGCATAACAAGCTGTCCCTCTACCGGTTTACCCGGATTCCTCCTGACCCGAGCGCAACCGACCTGCCAGTGGGTGAGTGCGGCAGTCCGCGGACATAGCTCACGGACCACCAAGCATAACAAGCTGTTCCTCTACCGGTTTACCCGGATTCCTCCTGACTCGAGCGCAACCGACCTGCCAGCGGGTGAGTGCGGCAGTCCGCAGACATAGCTCATGGACCACCAAGCATAACAAGCTGTTCCTCTACCGGTTTACCCGGATTCCTCCTGACCCGAGCGCAACCGATTAAAAAAAAGGCTCTGAGCCGTGCAGTATCTGTGCTCCAGCATTAATGTGCGTGCATTCAATAAATGTTTATACCCACTACTCCAAAATGCCTCCTGTTGAGACATGCTTATGATGCAGATTTTAAGCTTAAAGCTATAACTCATGCAGTAGAGCATGGAAATAGAGCAGCTGCGAGATAATTCAACATTAATGAATCTATGGTGCGTAAGTGGAGGAAACAAGAAGATGCCCTATGCCAAGTAAAGAAGACCAAACTGAGTTTCCGAGGAAACAAAGCAAGATGGCCACAGTTGGAGGACAAAATAGATCAGTGGGTTATCGAACAGAGAACCGCAGGTAGAAGCGTCTCCACTGTCTCTATTCAACTCAAAGCCACAGCGTTAGCACGCGACATGGAGATCAAGGACTTTTGAGGAGGTCCTTCATGGTGCTTTCGTTTTATGCAAAGGTGTAATCTCTCCATCCGCACCAGAACTACTGTCTGCCAGCAACTGCCAAAGGATTATGAAGAGAAGCTGGCCATTTTCCGCACCTACTGCATAACCAAGATAAAAGAAAAGAATATCCAGCCAGAACACATCACTAACATGGATGAGGTCCCCCTCACTTTCGATATCCCCGTACAACGTACTGTTGAGAAAACAGGGACCAGTACGGTATCTATACGTACCACAGGAAACGAGAAGTCATCTTTCACTGTAGTTCTCGCCTGTCAGGCTAATGGCCAGAAACTACCACCCATGGTCATTTTCAAGAGGAAGACTTTGCCAAAGGAAAAGTTTCCTGCTGGTGTCACCATCAAGGCTAACCCAAAGGGCTGGATGGACGAGGAGAAGATGATTGAGTGGCTGAGGGAGGTCTACGTCAAGAGACCGGACGACTTTTTTCACAAATCCCCATCCCTATTGGTCTATGACTCCATGCGCGCCCATTTGACCGATAATGTCAAAGCCCAAGTGAAGAAAACTAATTCAGAGCTTGCCGTAATTCCGGGTGGATTAACCAAAGAGCTCCAGCCGCTAGATATCGGCATCAACAGGTCATTTAAAGTTAAATTGAGAGCAGCGTGGGAGCGTTGGATGACAGAAGGTGACCACACATTCACCAACACAGGGAGGCAACGCCGGGCGAGTTATGCCATTAAGTGCCAGTGGATCGTGGATGGCTGGAAGAAGGTATCAGTCTCCAGTGTCATCCGAGCTTTCATGAAGGCTGGAATCATCACTGAAGAGCTAAGCAGCAGCAACGAGACCGACTCGGATAATGATGAGGGGGACCCGAGCATGCTTGATATAGAAATCGCCCAACTGTTTAACTCAGACACTGAAGATGAAGGATTTGATGGATTTGTGGCGGTGGAGGAATGAACAGTTGTTTTTCTGTTTTGTTTTTTTTTACCGTAACTGAAAGAAACTAGAGGAGGAGGCTGCTGCAGCTATCATGTGTGCTGGGGGGGGGAATGAGAGAACCAGCCAGCCTGAAGAGAATGTACCGGTATGTGTGATTTTGAGAGTGTGCATGTGTAACTGTGAGTGAGAACCTGTGTGTAAGTGTATATAAGAGAGACAGTGGAACTGACTGGTCAAGGAGATGACTGGAGTGTGTGTGTGTGTGTGTGTGTGTGTGTGTGTGTGTGTGTGTGTGTGTGAGAGAGAGAAAGTGATTATGGGAATGAGAAGCCTGTGCATGTGGAGACAGCTAGCATAGGAGTGAGAAACATGGGTGTGTATGAGATACAGCATGGGAGTGAGAAGCCTGTGTGTATGTGTGTGTGTGTGTGTGTGTGTGTGTGTGTGCATGCATGAGAGAGAGACTGATCGGAAAGGAAGATGTGATGTAATGCCTGAGGGACGAGTTATGCCACTATGTGCCACTATGTGCCAGTGGATCGTGGATGCCTGGAAGAAGGTATCAGTCTCCAGTGTCATCCGGGCTTTCATGAAGGCTTTCATGAAGGCTGGAATCATCACTGAAGAGCAAAGACAGACTCGTTACAACTGAACAAGTTGAGAGTTATTGTTGAGAGTTGAATAAAGTTCAGTAAAGTCTGCCCTATGGTCTGAGCTTTGTTTCATTTAATGCGATGCGCCTTATAATCCGGTGCGCCTTATATATGAACCTGGACGCCATAGCAGGCGCTCATTGGTAATGCGCCTTATAATCCGGTGCGCCTTATAGTCCGAAAAATACGGTAATAATATCCAGTATACCTCTACCCCTTTTAAAATTTCTCTAGCTATTGTGTGGACTCTACGTGATTCTGAAAGCTGAGACACCAGGAAGACCTCGCCTATGGTCATTTCCCTACTCTAATCTCCTCATTTGGATACCTCTGCAATCTCTTTCAAAGTCCTTGCTAAAAAGAATCCCCTCAGCAACTTGAATCCCTACTTTGAATATCTTTAATAGCTGGTGTTTCACCACATATGTGTTGTAAAGGTTTTAGAGAAACAAGATGGAGAGGTAAGGCATCTGTGATCCACAGTTTGATTTTTCCTGGAGCTGAAGCATGATGGATTCCCTTCTTTTTGAAGGCCTAATTGTTTGTAGAACTAGATAAAATGATCCCTAAGTTGTTCTTTTATCCATTCTAGCTCAGCTCTAAGTCTGGCAATTTCTTTCTTTAATTTGGAGGGCTGAACACATATGATGATGTATCAAAGCGTTCACAAAGTTTTTCTGAATAATGTAGCCCATACAAATTGCTCTGCATGATTTCCCTTACCTGTCAACTTACTTTATATCAGTTAATCTAAGAATAAGAAGTGACAGCAAGGACTGTTTTAGATAAATGAGCAGGTATTTCACAAAAGCCCACCTCCAATCAGAGATCAGATTCTTTCTTCAAAAGAATTGCACCAAACACTACCTGAAATATCATTTTGAAGAATAAATGTCTTAGTAAAATATACTATAATCAGAATTTGATTACTGAATAACATGGTTTGAATATCCAAAACTGCTGTTTCTATTATCCCAAACTCAACTAACTCTATTTGGGTCATTTTTCATATGTCTGATAATGAGATTATCTAAGTAGAAAATTTAGAATGAATTTATGGTTCCCTATGATCCCTAAGAAGGCTCTCATTTGCTTTTAACTAAGGAGACATGGCCAGCTCTGAATTGTCCCTGTTTTATTTATTTGCAATTTTAACAGCACCACCAATGACATAACCCAGATATTTGGCCTCTGCCAAACCCACTACACACTTTTTTGGGTTAGCTGTTAATGCTGTATGCCTCAGTTTCCATTTTCTTAAATGGATCTTCTAGTCAGGACTATATATAATTATTTCATCTGGGTGTGTAGCTGAATACTGGACATAAGGACTTAGTTTATCCATTAACCTCTGGAATGTAGCAAGAGCACCATACAAACTAAATGGGTGGACAATATAGCAGCATAAGCCTCTGGTGTAGAAAAGGCATTTTGGGGTCCATTATAGCCATTATACATAACCAGCTAATGAGTAATGTATATTCAGCAACACAGCCATTCTACTGAATATACCTGGCTATCATAATTATAACCAGCTAACTTTAGGATAGTCCTACAGCCCTAAGAACATAAGAATATGCCATACTGGGTCAGACCAAGGGTCCATCAAGCCCAGCATCCTGTTTCCAACAGTGGCCAGTCCAGGCCATAAGAACCTGGCAAGTACCCAAAAACTAAGTCTATTCCATGTTACCGTTGCTAATGGCAGTGGCTATTCTCTAGGTGAACTTAATAGCAGGTAATGGACTTCTCCTCCAAGAACTTATTCAATCCTTTTTTAAACACAGCTATACTAACTGCACTAACCACATCCTCTGGCAACAAATTCCAGAGTTTAATTGTGCGTTGAGTAAAAAAGAACTTTCTCCGAATAGTTTTAAATGTGCCCCATGCTAACTTCATAGAGTGCCCCCTAGTCTTTCTATTATCCGAAAAAGTAAATAACCTATTCACATTTACCCATTCTAGACCTCTCATGATTTTAAACACCTGTATCATATCCCCTCAGCCGTCTCTTCTCCAAGCTGAAAAGTCCTAACCTCTTTAGTCTTTCCTCATAGGGGAGCTGTTCCATTCCCCTTATCATTTTGGTAGCCCTTCTCTGTACCTTCTCCATCGCAATTATATCTCTTTTGAGATGCGGCGACCAGAATTGTACACAGTATTCAAGTTGCGGTCTCACCATGGAGCGATACAGAGGCATTATGACATTTTGCGTTTTGTTCACCATTCCCTTTCTAATAATTCCCAACATTCTGTTTGCTTTTTTGACTGCCGCAGCACACTGAACCGACGATTTCAATGTGTTATCCACTATGACGCCTAGATCTCTTTCTTGGGTTGTAGCACCTAATATGGAACCCAACATTGTGTAATTATAGCATGGGTTATTTTTCCCTATATGCATCACCTTGCACTTATCCACATTAAATTTCATCTGCCATTTGGATGCCCAATTTTCCAGTCTCACAAGGTCTTCCTGCAATTTATCACAATCTGCTTGTGACTTAACTACTCTGAACAATTTTGTGTCATCTGCAAATTTGATTATCTCACTCGTCGTATTTCTTTCCAGATCATTTATAAATATATTAAAAAGTAAGGGTCCTAATACAGATCCCTGAGGCACTCCACTGACCACTCCCTTCCACTGAGAAAATTGTCCATTTAATCCTACTCTCTGTTTCCTGTCTTTTAGCCAGTTTGCAATCCACGAAAGGACATCGCCACCTATCCCATGACTTTTTACTTTTCCTAGAAGCCTCTCATGAGGAACTTTGTCAAACGCCTTCTGAAAATCCAAGTATACTACATCTACCGGTTCACCTTTATCCACATGTTTATTAACTCCTTCAAAAAAGTGAAGCAGATTTGTGAGGCAAGACTTGCCTTGGGTAAAGCCATGCTGACTTTGTTCCAGAGATAGCTGGATAAGTTAACCAGCTAACTCTGCTCCTCACCAGAATGTATCCCACCTGCCCCTAGAATTCCCAAGCAGTTACCCAGCTAGAATTTAGGCAGATATGGGATGAATATAGCCGGGAAAGGCATTTAAATGATAAATATTATTTTATCCATCTAAATTTCAGTTGAATATGGACCTGGAGACCTGACTCGGGCTTCCCCGCTCCTCGGGTTGCCTACGTCATTACATCAGTACCTCCCTTGCTGTGCAGCTCCACCCCTCGGGGTTGCCTCTACAGTATACCTCCTGTAAGAGCTGTCCACTCCTCGGGTCTGCCTAGCGCCACCCCCTTCGGAGGTCTCTGCCCAGGTACTGATCTCCAGCCTGCCTGCTTACTGTGGGGGTCCCTCCTTGCTGTGTCTCTTACCTCGCTCCACGGGACCTCTCCATAGATTATCACCCAGAGCTCCTGCTGTACCTAACCTCGCCTCCTTACTGTGTGGACCTGTGGGGCTCCTCCTCACAGGTAGCAACAACTCTCACCTCAGGCCAAAGGTCCACAAACCATTACAGCAATATTAAACCAGCTAGTTTAGTGACCAGTATTATAGAACTGGACCTTTTGTTATTTGATTCTTTAGTTTTCCTGGGTTTTGGTATTTATGTGACTTTAGTTTAGTTTAGTTTATTGTATTTCTATACCGTCACATCAGACGTGCCTTCACAACGGTTTACAGGGTTTAAAACATATAATAAATACAATACATTTATAAAATAGTAATAACTAACTCTGTTAAAAAGTATGAAATAAGTTAGTTATTAAAAGCAGTAAAAGTAAAGTAGGTCAATTAAAATATAAAATCAAAACAAATAGTCAAAATCACAAAAACAGCAGACAAACCATAAAAGACTGAGCCCACTTGGATGACTTCCTTCCTAATTTCCAGGATTCTATAAGACCTATCTTTTACTTTTTATGCTTGGTTATATGACAATATTGTGATATAAAAAGCTTGCACTTGCAGGTTAATTATAAATATCATTATTGTGACTAATCATTTCATAAGCCTCCTGAATATGCATAGGGAGGCAGCTCTTCCAACATGAAGAATTCATAGTCTTCCATCTTAGCCTTCACTATGACTATTGCTACCTCATAATCCTCTCTAGTATTCTAGGGTTTAAGAAGGTTTGTGAGGGTTAGTTTTTTTTTTTTTTTTGCATCCTGGTTGACTGATTTTTATAAATAATGTCTCTTTTTCTTTCTAGTACTTTCCATGATCTTTGCCAAAGGGCCAGCAATTTATACTTCATTAGGATCATTACATATTCTCATAGATGTGGTGATCTCCATTCAGCCTACTTATTATAATGTGTGTGCTGATTATTCTAAGCGTTTTGCTTGTGCTGTCACAGTGGGGCCACCTGTACAATTTGATCATTTATTAGTTCAATGATATTTTACTCTAGACTTGGCTAATGCTCCCGGATTTCCTTAGCAATATCTGATATTTCTCTGAGATGTCATTGCAATAATAATTCATGTGGAGATAATCCCATTATGGTCTGAGGAATTTTCCTGAATGCAGATATTAAGTGGGAAAGGAGGTTGTTACAGTTCTTCTAATCCTGCTTACCATTTTCCTCAATATAATTTTGAGGGTTTGATCAAATTATTTGACTAAGCTGTCTGTAGGTGGTATATGAAGATTCTTTATAAGCTATATATTTAAACATTTATAGATTTCATGCATCATCCTCAAACAAATTGGATACCCTGGTTAAGGCCATCTTTAGATTGGAGGAGGGCCTCCTTCAATAGTGAAATATATGGCTTTTCATAGATATCACACTTACTGACAGGTATTCATCCTCTCAAGTCTACTGCTGAATAGCCTGTCCCCATTAAGGCTTGTACAAAATTCAGTGGCACAATTAATCTACCACCAGTACTGTTGCAATCAGGAACACCCCCCCCTCCCCCCCAATCTCAAATCACTACATTGGCTCCCCATCTGCTTCCCCATAAGATTTAAGTTTCTTATGATTGCCTATAAGTGCATTCACTCTGCAGCTTCTCGTTACTTCTCATTTCCCATACACTCTTCTAGGAATGTGAAGACCAAACAGTTTTGTTTTGTTTTTTGTTTTGGAAGGGGGAGGGCCATTTTTCGGTTTGTTTTCTTGTTTATTTGGGTCGGTTCATTTGCCAAACCAAAAAAACCCCATAAAACCACCCCCAAAATGGCAAAAAAATAAACTGGATAATATCTATTTTTAAGCAGTATTATGGTCATTTATAATCCTCAAAATTCTGAAGATTCTATATTTAATTTTTTGTCGGATCTGCCTCTTCCACATTTGACAATACAGCCAGCAGAAATGCTGGCAGTGCCTATTAAAGAACAGGAAATTGACTAGACTACTAAAATTTGAAACTGGGGAAGATGCCTGGTTTAGATGGCCTAAGCATGGAATTTTCTAAGACTTTTTGGCCCAATCTACTATATTTATTGAAACAAGTTTTTGATTTTGCCTTGGAGAGAGGGTTTTTTCAGTTAGAATTCAACCAGGCACTACTCACAGTGGGGCAGATTTTATAAATCTACGCACACGCGTACTTTTGTGTGCGCACCAGGCGCGAACAAGAGTACGCGGGATTTCAATAGATACACGCGTAGCCATTAAAATCCGGGGTCGGCGCGCGCAAGGCTGTCCAAAATCGGCAGCCTGCGCGCGCTGAGCTGCGCACCCTGCCTCCGTTCCCTCCCCTCACCTTCCCCTCCCCTCACCTTCCCCTCCCTTCCCCTACCTTACCCCCCCCCCCCCCCCCCGGCCCTATCTAAACCTCCCCCCTACCTCTATCACGAAAGTTACGCCTGATCGAAGCAGGCGTAACTTTGCGCGCGCCGGGCCGGCTGCTGCGCTCCATGTTCCGGTCCAGGGGCTGGTCCAGGGGCCGCTGTCACGCCCCCAGAACGCCCCCGGGCCGGAACCACGCCCCCAGACACGCCCCGGAACTTCGTCCCGGGGCTTGCACGTGCTGCCGAGCCTATGCAAAATACGGATACGTGCAGCTAAACGCGTATCTATTGAAATCATGCGTACTTTTGTTCACATCTGGTGCCCGAACAAAAGTACGCGCGCGCGCTCTTTTTTAAAATGTACCTCGGTATGTGTAATATTCAAAAGCTGATTCATGCTTTCTGGGATCCGTTTTATTATGTATGTTTCTCTGTGAGCCACTGCAGGCCTTGGTATAGGCGGCCAAAAAATATAAATAAATAATACTTCTGCAAATAAGGGTGGGGTAATAATCCGTTTAGATGCTGAAAAAGCTTTTGATAAAGTACAGTGGCAGTATATGTTTCATAATTTGGAAAGTTATGACTTTCTGCATACTTTTCTCTGATGGCTGAGATTATTATATTCAGACCCACAAGTGCGGCTGATCATTAATGGTTAGGTATATTTACCATTTAATTTACAGGGGGGCACAAGGCAGGGTTGCCCCCATGTGTTAATGGTTGAACCTTTGGTTATCGAATTAAAGCATCACCCAGCTTTTCAGAGTCATTAGGTGCCTTGGAGCAGAAAATTTGTCTTTTTGCAGATGATATGTTATTATTTGTAGCTGGTCCTATACAGTCCTTGAAAACTATTGCACCTCTGTTTGGCAATATTGCTGGCCTTACAATTAATTTTGATGAATTAAGAACATAAGAACATAAGAAAATGCCATACTGGGTCAGACCAAGGGTCCATCAAGCCCAGCATCCTGTTTCCAGCAGTGGCCAATCCAGGCCATAAAAACCTGGCAAGTACCCAAAAACTAATTGGAAGTACTTCCTCTAGATAAGGATACGCAACAAATTTGGCAGGATACTTTTCCAATTAGAAGGAAATCTTCTCATCTTAAATATTTGGGATTGTGTTTTACATCCTCAGTGAAAGAACTACATACCCTTAATATTGTTCCACTTTTAAATTTATTTCTCCAGCAGTTGCAGGTTTGGATGTATCTTCCCTTGTCTTTGTTTGGTACAGCTGCTTTGTTTAAAACAGTGATGGCAAACTCCAGTCCTTGAGTGACACCAACAGGCCAGGTTTTCAGGATATCTACAATGAACATACATGAGAAAGATTTACATGCACTGCCTCCATTGTTTGCAAATCTATCTCATGCATAGTCATTGTGGATTACCTGAAAACCTGGCCTGTTTGTGGCACTCAAGGTCTGGAGTTTGCCATTATTGGTTGAAAATGATATTACTTCCTAAACTACTAAAACATTTACAAATGCTTCCTTGTTGGCTTTTACATAAAGATAGAATTTGGTTAAAATCTATGGTCTCTAGTTTTCTATGGAAGAATAAGTTCAAATGCAAAAAGTATGCGATATTGATAGGAGAGGTCACTGTAGGTAGTATTACTCTACCAGAGTTTAGATTTTATAATATTTCTTCTCAGCTGCATTTTAGTTGGGAATGGTTGACAGGAGATTATACATTTTGCTCTCCTAATTTGGTAGACAGTATCATGCACCCTTTAACTCCATGGGGTGCCTTTCATGCACCATACTGTAAACTTCCTGTTACGCTGATGGTGGCTAGGTGAGCTTAGAAAAATTTATGTTCTTGGTGGGGTACTTCCTGGCAAATATCAGCTCTCCTTCTGTTAGTAGGAAATGCATGGTTTTTCTGTGAATTACATAATAGTATTTTTCATCTTTGGAAATTTCAAGGCTTTACTCTCAGTTTTTTTCTGCTGCAATTTATACTATGTGTTCTTTTGATTAATTAAAGGCAGATTTTCATCTTCCCAACACACATTTTTATGCCTTTTAACAGGCTAGACACTATGGGGCAGATTTTCAAAGGGGTACGGGCGTAAGATACACGCGTATCCCCAGAAAACCTGCCCCAACCTCCCCCTGCGTACGCCGAGCCTATGTTGAATAGGCTCGGCGGTGCACGCAAGCCCCGGGACGCGCGTAAGTCCCGGGGCTTTGCTAGGGGGGCATGTTGGGGGCGTGTCAGGGGGCGGTGCGACGTTCAGGGGCATTCTGGGGGCGTGGTGCAGCCCGGGAGCGTTCCGGGGGCGTGGCTATGGCCTCTGGACCAGCCCCCCAACTGGAACATGGCATGCTGGCAGCCGGCCCTGTGCGTGCAAGTTGCGCCTGCCTCAGGCAGGCGTAACTTTTCCAACAAAGGTAGGGGGGAGTTTAGATAGGGCTGGGGGGGGGGGGGTGGGTTAGGTAGGGAAAGGGAGGGGAAGGCCGATTTCGGAGCGGCCTCGGAGGGAACGGAGGCAGGCTGCGCGGCTCGGCGCACACAAGCTGCCGATTTTGCGCAGCCTTGCGCACGCCGACCCCGGATTTTAAAAGATACGCGCGGCTACGCGCGTATCTATTAAAATCCGGCGTTCTTTTGTTTACGCCAGTCGAACGAACAAAAGTATGTGCGGGCGCATTTTTTAAAAATCTACCCCTATGTCTCTGAATTACATCAGCATTGTTCTCTTACTTTCCATGCAGACTCACTGGTGAATTTGTTTCTTCTTACAGATAAAAGAAAAAATAAATTGGCAATATAGTATAAATTAAGAATAGAAACATTTTCTCAAGCACTAACAACATTAAAGGTGAATTTTAAATCTTGATGCGTGCCGAAATTAGGGAATGCACAAATATCGTCGGGTTCGTGCATGCACATATCGGAACTTCTCAAAAAGGGGTGGACCATGGGCATCCCAGAATTTTAACCACAAATTTGCGCATAAATACTTACGCAATCCAGCGTGCACTGGGGTCCCCTGCTATATAATTTCTGCTATAGATGACATATAACTAATAAAACAAAAAAAATCTAAGCAGATCAGCAGGATTTTAAGGGTCAGGGCTAACAGGGGGGGAGAAAGGCTATTAAACCTGGGGGGGGGGTTGGAACACCTATTCCTTATCTGAGTGAATTGGGAATGAACTGGTGAAAACTTGCAATGGCGTTGGCGCACGTCCCTATTAAAATCCCCCATTTGTACAGTAGAAGCAGGATTTGTGAACACGGGTGCGTGCCCACTTAATATCAGCCCACAGTTGGTTCAAATCTTTCCTCTGCAATAGATCCTTCAAAGTTAAAATCAATAACAAAGAATCGCCTTTAACAAAATCCACCCTTGGCGTACCACAAGGATCATCCCTTTCTCCAACCCTTTTTAATATTTACCTCCTCCCCCTTTGCCAATTGCTAACCGACCTTAATTTAATTCATTATCTGTACGCAGACGACGTGCAGATTCTTATCCCTATTACAGAATCTATTTCAAAAGCTCTCACCCACTGGAATAATTGCCTTATATCTATCACCAGCCTCCTCAACAGATTAAATTTGGTCCTTAATGCCTCGAAGTCGGAGCTCCTCCTTATCTCTGCAAACGAAGAAAATATTCCCCTACCATCCCCACACAACGTATACATCACCCATAAGCAGGTGAGAGACCTAGGGGTAATTCTGGATAATAGACTAAACCTAAAGAAAATGGTCAATACCACATCTAAAGACTGCTTTTACAGACTCCAGGTTCTGAAACGACTCAAACCACTTCTATTTTTCCAAGATTTCTGGACAGTCCTCCAAGCGTTGCTATTTGCCAAGATAGACTATTGCAGTGCCCTTCTCCTTGGCCTCCCCAAATCGACCATTAAACTGCTGCAGATGCTACAAAATGCTGCAGCGAGATTACTGACCAACACCAGCCGCGGAGATCACATCTCACCCATCCTCAGAAACCTACATTGGTTACCAGTATATTTTAGAATCCTTTACAAATCAATCACCCTAATTCACAAATCTATCCATCATCAACTCCAACTTGACCTTGAAATCCCCTTCAAACTACACTCCTCCAACAGACCAATTAGAGATAATCACAAAGGTACTTTGAATTACCCTCCAACTAAAGCCTCACGCCTTTCCTCGACCAAAGACCGAGCCTTTTCAATAGCAGGACCGTCTATTTGGAATAACATCCCTTCAAGCCTCCGTTTAGAACCCTGTCTCATAACGATCAGGAAAAAACTCAAGACGTGGCTATTCCACCAAGCCTTCGATGATCCTCCAGACAATCATTAGTCGTCTTTTCCCTCACCTGGACGTAGAAGATTGAGGTCCTCTATCCATTCGAATGAAGGACACTGGCACTCTCTGGTTAAAGCATCTTTTTGCTCTAACCCAAATTCCTTTTTGTATTATGTTTTTAATTCTTTCTGCCTTTACCTTTCTTCCAGCTTTTAAGCTTCCCAAGTTTTTACTCCCTGTTTAAATGTAACTTTGCCTTATTCACCTCTCTTGTTAATTACTTTTATTTATTGCTTCAATTATACCCTTGTTTTATGTAAACCGATCCGATATGGTTATTACTATGAAGGTCGGTATAAAAAAAAGTGTTAAATAAATAAATAAATATTGTGCAAACATGTGCATGAGGCCAGGCTATTTTATAACATGCACGCATATATGCGCATATGTTATAAAATAGCCACATCCCTGGGCACATGCCAGTGAACCAACACACACGTGCGCCTACATTCCAGTATGAAAGTTATCATCCCTGTGAATAAATGGACCTCAGAGTTGGGAAGTACTATTACTGTAGAATTGTTGGGAAAATTATTTGATAATTTGAAAAAAAAATCTAAATTGATTCTAAATTTTGGGACATGCCGTATAGCATCCTACATAGGAGTTATTGTGATGCAGCTGGAGTATTCTGCATGAAATTGAGAGATTCTGATGAATGCTCAAAATGTTACTTTATGACAGCATCATATTCATACTTTTTTACTTTGTATTAAATGATATGATTATTTGGAAATAGTGATAAAAATAATAACACAGGTTGTTTTGCAAAAGCCTCCTTTTACTGGAGAGAGTTTGTTATTAGGCTGCTTAGATTGAGCAGATGGTCTTTCAAAAGGATTCTTGCAATTTGCTCAAACAGCCTTATTAGTGGAAAGAACAGGTGTTTTGAAATACTGAATGGATAACTCACCTCTGCTAGCAAAATTTTGGTTTGGTTGGATCGAATGTAAATAGAACATTTGGATACTAAATGTATACAAAAATTTCTAAACAAAGATTATCAGCAAGCTTGGGAAAGGTTATATCAAGCTGTATTCTTCTCCGGGTTGATTTATAGATGGTGGAGACTTTTGCGGTGGCTTATTTAAGTGATATAGGTTGTGAATCGTGAGTGATTGAATGTCTTGGCTTGTCTTAGTTGCTGTATTGGCAGCATATATGTTTAGCTCAAAACAGATGCAACACAGTCTAATTTTAGACTTTATTGTTGATTTATGCCTTCCCAGGCCGCTGTTGCTGTTACCAGGCCCCTCCACACCTTCCTGCCCTCAGCCAATAAGCCAGGCCAAGGTTTCCCCAGGTCCCTCTGACCCCCTCTCTCCCCGCAAATGAGCCAGAGCCAGGCACTTCTCCAACCTCTATTTACTTCTTTTCTGGGATCTGCAGGAGAAGGAGGGGGCAAAAGCGCTTTCCACTTGCTCCTGCCCCATCAGTATCCATTGAAAAATAGCCCCAGCTGACCCTGAGACTGGTACCAAGTTGATATCAACATAAAGGTCAGCCAGCACCATTTTCTTGTATGGCCACTCAACACCACCCCAGTTTCTCTAAGTTGGGGGGAAGCTATAGCTCTAGGGCCCTTGAGATTCAGAAATACAGTTAAATAAAGCACATCTCGCTTTGGTTTCATTTTTCCAGGGAAACTCTAGGCCAGTCTTGACTTTTTCACACTTCCTCTGTTCTTGCATTTTGGTACCTGTCATGCTGATATTAAATGGAAATAAACAAGATTATAATACCAGAATATATTGTGATGTAGATTCAGACTTCAAGAATACCTAAAAGTCTCCTTCCATAAATGGGGACACACGGCAGTCCTGGATTATAAACAAAGGACTTGTTACCATATACTCCCAGCTTCAAGCAACTGGTTTTCAAAGGCTGGGAGTTCTACCTATAGATCACATAGCTCTTGCCATTATCATGGTAGAGATACGATATCAACTTCAACTCTAAAGCCACCTGTGTTGATGACTCGAATCACTATTTTTTTTTATAAATTTTATTTAACAGCTTTTTCCAGTGTACAAACAGTTTCATACGTTCAAAGTTCAGTAAGTATAAAAAATATATCAACCAGAATAACACAAATAAGAAAAACAACGCCAAAGTAGGTTGGCTTATAGTATTCAGTTTCTGGGCCCCAAATTTGTACATATTTAAAACACTCATTTTGTAAGTCATTGCGCAACAATAAGGGGCGGATTTTCAGAGCCCTGCTCGCCTAAATCCGCCCAAATCCGGGCGGATTTAGGCGAGCAGGGCCCTACGCGCCGGTGAGCCTATTTTACATAGGCCTACCGGCGCGCGCAGAGCCCCGGGACTCGCGTAAGTCCCGGGGTTCTCCGAGGGGGGCGTGTCGGGGGCGTGTCGGGGGCGGGCCCGGTCGTCACGGCGTTTAGGGGGCGTGTCGGCAGCGTTTTGGGGGCGGGTACGGGGCGTGGCTACGGCCCGGGGCGGTCCGGGGGCGTGGCCGCGCCCTCCGTACCCGCCCCCAGGTCGCGTCCCGGCGCGCAAGAGGCCCGCTGGCGCGCGGGGATTTACGCCTCCCTCCGGGAGGCGTAAATCCCCCGACAAAGGTAAGGGGGGGGCTTAGACAGGGCCGGGCGGGTGGGTTAGGTAGGGGAAGGGAGGGGAAGGGGAGGGGAGGGCAAAAGGAAGTTCCCTCCGAGGCTGCTCCGATTTCGGAGCGGCCTTGGAGGGAACGGGGGTAGGCTGCGCGGCTCGGCGCGCACCGGCTATACAAAATCAATAGCCTTGCGCACGCCGATCCAGGTTTTTAGCAGATACGCGCGGCTCCGCGCGTATCTACTAAAATCCAGCTTACTTTTGCTTGCGCCTGATGCGCCAGCAAAAGTATCCAATTCGCGCTATTTGAAAATCTACCCCTAAGAACATAAGAACATAAGACATTGCATGCTGGGTCAGACCAAGGGTCCATCAAGCCCAGCATCCTGTTTCCAACAGAGGCCAAACCAGGCCACAATAACCTGGCAATTACCCAAACACTAAGAAGATCCCATGCCACTGATGCAATTAATAGCAGTGGCTATTCCCTAAGTAAACTTGATTAATAGCCGTTAATGGACTTCTCCTCCAAGAACTTATCCAAACCTTTTTTGAACCCAGCTACACTAACTGCACTAACCACATCCTCTGGCAACAAATTCCAGAGCTTTATTGTGCGTTGAGTGAAAAAGAATTTTCTCAGATTAGTCTTAAATGTGCAATGTCATGTATTTGCTTGCGCGACTAATCCACTGTAAGACTTGATTTCCAAAAAGTAGCTTTCGTAAACCTAGCAGCCAGCAAGCTTTGCCCCATCAGCAATGTCCTGAGTTATCCGTGACAGAAAAAGCAAACACACTGGCAATCCCACTACATATGTTTAAAAGTTCCCATTTCTCCACACCCCCTCCAACAGACATTATCAACATTTGGGAAACGTTTCCCACAATATACTGGGGTTCGCTATGTTCTGTGTAACATCCGAATCATCAAAGCAACCCCCACTTCGCACACATCTTCATTCTAAACGTCAGTGAGCACCTGCGGAGTTTGTCCTCTAAATTTACCTTCAAGCTTAGCCATAATTGACTAAGTTTAAAGTTTAAAATAAATTTGTCCATTAAACTATGCAGATCAGAAAAACTATGAGATGAAATAGAAGAAGGAACATGATGAAAAATGTATAAGAATTTGAGCAGTATATTCATCTTTAACAAGCTAATTCTTCTTGCCCAGGTAATTAGACGTTCTCCCCAAGTGTGTACATTTTGTTTAATCTTTCCAATCAATCCAATGTAATTTTTAATGAATAAACCTCAAAAATCTCTGGGAAAGTAAAGACCTAGATATGTAAAGCCATCTCTTACTTTCCGAGAGGTAGAGAAAAACTCAGGGTCTATGGGATAGATTTTGGATTTTTCAGTGTTAACTTTATATCCTGATAAGGCACCATACTGCTTAAGTAAAGCTAATAAGGAAGGTACTGACACAGATATATCAAGACATCATTGGCATATCATGATATTTTTTTGCTCCCTTCCTCCTAATCTAAGGCCACTAATATCAGCAGTTGCCTCCCAGCTGTGGCCCAAGGGTTCCATGGCCAAATCGAAGAGCAAAGGAGATAAAGGGCCAGCCTTTCAGCGAACCTCGAGCAATGTTAAAGAAAGGACATAGTGAACCATTAATCAAAATCTGTGACTGGGGGTCTCTCATACATAGCTTGGTTCCAACACAGAAATCTCTCAGCATCCAGAGATATTATTGGGAGCTGGCTCCCCCCCCCCCCCCCCCCGAATCTTAGCCATATGTAATATACTGAAGAAAGACTAAATGAATTCTTTGCTTCTGTGTTTACTAATGATGATGCTGGGGAGATACCAGTTCCAGAGATGGTTTTCAAGGGTGATGAGTAAGATGAACTGAACCAAATCATGGTGAACCTAGAAGATGAAGTAGGCCTAATTGACAAACTGAAGAGTAGTAAATCACCTGGACCAGATGGTATACACCCCAGGGTTCTGAAGGAACTAAAAAATGAAATTTCAAATCTATTAGGTAAAATTTGTAACCTATCATTAAAATCATCCATTGTACCTGAAGACTGAAGGGTGGCTAATGTAACCCCAATATTTAAAAAGGGCTCCAGGGGCAATCCAGGAAACTATAGACCAGTGAAGCCTGACTTCAGTGCCAGGAAAAAATAGTGGAAAGTGTTCTAAAGATCAAAATCACAGAACATATAGAAAGACGTGGTTTAATGGAACAAAGTCAGCATGGCTTTACCCAAGGGAAGTCTTGCCTCACAAATCTTTTTTTTTTGAAGGGGTTAATAAACATCTGGATAAAGGTGAATCAGTAGATGTAGTGTATTTGGATTTTCAGAAGGCATTTGACGGAGTCCCTCATGAAAGGCTTCTAAGAAAACTAAAAAGTCATGAGATAGGAGGCGATGTCCTTTCGTGGATTACAAACTGGTTAAAAGACAGGAAACAGAGAGTAGGATTAAATGGTTAATTTTCTCAGTGGAAAAGGGTAAACAACTGGGCGGCCCGGAAGGGTTCCCATCAGTGCTGGTCTGGTTTCAGCGAATGGCCTCGTTTCTCCAACTGGAACATTTGGACTTTGTACTGGGCAAGCAGAAGCCGTATAAACTGTACCGGGCCTGCTGGCAGGCTTGTGTTCTTCTGATGCCGACAGCTGTTCAAGAAGGACTGCGGGCAGGTGGCTATGAGCCTGAATGGTGCAACCCAGGGTCTCAGTAGGGGGAGGGGGCGTGTGTGGTGGTGTGAATGGCGTGTGGTGTGCATGAGGCAAAGTGAGGTGCAAATGTTAGTAGTATGAGGGGAACTGGTATGGGGAGAAAATAGAAAAACCAGATGGGCTGGAGACATGAGGGAGATCTCTGTTGTTGTTAGTTTGTTTAAACAACTTGTGTTGTATTGGATGTTCAGTATATTGGTTGTAGCTGCTGAGTGCGGGATTCACTGCCTGTTCATGTTTCCTCCCAATAAAAATTATTTTGAAAAAAAAAAAAAGGAAAAGGGTAAACAGTGGAATGCATCAGGGATCTGTACTTGGATCTGTGCTTTTCAATATATTTATAAATGATCTGGAAATGAATACGATGAGTGAGGTTATCAAATTTGCAGATGATACAAATTATTCAGAGTAGTTAAATCACAAGTGGATTGTGATACATTGCAGGATCTACTTAGTGTTTTGGGTACTGTTGGAAACAGGAATGCTAGGTTTGGTCACTGTTGGAAAGAGGATGCTGGGCTTGATGGACCCTTGGTCTGACCCAGTATGGCAATTTCTTATGTTCTTTGTGACGACATGGACCCATGGGACAGTGGTTCCTAAAGGTACAAACCAGTTACTACTACTAATTATCATTCCCATTGTGCTACTCGATGTACATAGCACTCTACCAAAACATATAAGAGACCGTCCCTACTCAGTAGAGCTTAAAAAATAATCAAGACAAACATACAGGACAAAAGAGACATTAGGCATTTCATTTCATCTTTTAAGGAAATAGGTTCCTGTTTGTACCCCAGATCAGTCCAGACGAGAGGGTTTATGCTTCCCTACCAGCAGATGGAGGCAGAGAACAAAACTTTGAGGCACTGCTACATAAATGAGAGTGCCTCCTGCAGTCTTTCAGTATTGACCTGTATTTCTCTGTCTCCAGCAGATGGTAGAGGTGCAAACCTGCAGTCTGGAATTGTTTAAAAAAAAAAAAAAGATAAGAAGAGAGTTTGGCTCCCCGAGGTGTTAGGTTCCTTCCTGGGCTATCCCTCGGGTGGTGCAGGGCGAGCGGAGACTTGGTAATCCCTGTCCAGACTCGGCCCTTCTTGACAGGGGGAGTAGATAGCCAGATGTCTTGGGTCTTTGCCGTGGCTGCATTCTGAGGCAAGCTCACCTCGATGCGGCCTCGTTTTGCAGCGAATGTGCCTTGGGGGGACCGAGTCCTTGTTTCGACCCCCGGGGAATAGCACGAAGGTGCAAGAGACTGGGACGACTCCGGGGGGGGGGGGGGGGGTCAGAGGCCATTTTGGCAGCACATGCTGAAGTGCAGGCTGCCATATCTGAGCCCTGGGATACTCTCCCCACACTTTTGCCTGTGGGAAAGGACCCTGCTGGTGGCAGGGCACAGGGAGGGTCTCGTGAAGAAGCTGATCAGGAATCTTCCTCCTCGGACCCGGGGGCTTTTTCCACAGGGTTTGTGCTTCTCCTTCATAAGGCTTATTTAACCAGGAAGGAGCTAGTGGCAAAGATACCCTTGCCTAGGAAACCCCGGACAGCCAAAAAGGCTAGAAGGCCTGCGGAGCAGGAGGGATCCTGCGTATGCTGAGACTCCAGGTCCGGTGCAAGGGGATTAGGCACCCTAGGCGAGCCTTCTCCCTTGCGCACCCCCCCCTCCCCCGGTCTCAGCCCCGACTCCTACATCGTTCTCGATCACGCCCACCGACTGCGTGGTTTTCTGGATCGCGAGCAGGTTGGGCACTGATCGCGGCCCACCAAATCTCCACTCCTCTTTGCCGCCGCTTGCGGCCTCATATGGTTCGCACCCAGTGGCATAGGAAGGGTCTCCGGCGCCCGGGGGTTAATGCATGTGTGTGCCTCTGCAGCATCCCCCCCTTAATCCTTCTTGTACTAATGCTTAAGGTCACAGAAAATCAGTGGCATCTCTAGACAGAAGAATTTTTTTTGGGGGGCGGGGGAGCCAAAATGACATTTCTTCATCACATCCACCAAAAAGTGTTAATAAAAAAGTCCAAAGAGTCTTCTGCGAAATTTTAAAAAGCTGGCCAGTTTCACCCTTCTAGTAAAACTACTATAAAATTATTTGATAGCCTCATTCAACTAATTCTATATGGCTATGAGAGTGAAGTCTGGAATATATAGGAAGGGACAGAACGTCAATACAAATCCTGCACCTCCAGTTCTGTAACTCTGTGCATCCACTGAAATTCCCCCAAACAATGGAGCTTGGATGTTTCCCTTACAGCTCATCATACTAAAAGATATTTTCAAATTCTGGTGTCACCTCACAGTAACAGCAGCACAAACACCTTCCACTACCAGGCACATTGTGAACTAACACAAAACCCCGCAAAAAAGACACTCAAAATCTATAGTGCAATCCCATCGTAACATAACAGTAATAACACCAAGGACTCAAACAACAATAACTCTACCTGTGAAAAAGCAAGGGTAAATATTACACTGGGTCCTAGAATACCAATACACCACCTACTGAGGAAACAAAACAAACCCGATTGCTATAGATCCCTATACAGACACTACATGCTAGCAGAATCTCTCATCACAGCCACACACTCAGAGCAGAGACAGACTCTCACCAAATACAGAATACAAAATAAAGGAGCACAAATTAGACAAACACTAAAATGGAAACTCCAAGAAGCCAGACTCTGTGTATTAACAATGGAAAAACAGAACCACCATTCCTCATAAAACAAATAAGATCAAGAAAAATAAAGCATCAGTTATAATAGTAAAAACCATAATAAAAGAATATTTTAAAACTACTGATAAATAGAATTTCTATTAATTAAAATCATATACATTTTTTACAATTTCCCAAACACCAATAAAATATTTCAAAACAGCACATATATCAAATAACATCCAATAATTAAAACTAATAAGGATTTTAAAAAGCCTCTGCTGTCCCCTTCTGTGGGAATTCTTGATTTCCAGTCACCCTGATATTGTCGAGGATTAGGAGGTTATCCTCTCCTCTCACACATACTCACATGTCCATTCTCTCTCACACATACACTGTCACATACATACACATTCATGCTCTTATATTCACCATAACCTTTCGCTCTCACAGACACTGACACACTCTCAGGCTCTAAGACACTCTCTCCCCCTCCACCCCCCCCCCCCCCCCACACACAAACTCTTATTCCCCTGGATTTTCTCATACACACACACCCAGGCAAGCTCCCAGTCATTCACACACACACACACTGACCCCCAGGCAGGCTCCCATGCATTCATACACATACACCCCCAGGCAGAGTCCCATTCATACACAGACACACACTAAAGTCAAACCCCCCTCTCTTTCTTTTGCCAGTAACCTCAGAACCTCTCTAATTCCTCTGCTGCCACTGTCACTGCTGCCGCGTGGCTATTGGGGAGGCGCCGATTGCTGCTACTGGCACTGAAGCCCATTCTGCTGCCTCCTCTGTGCAGGCCCCGTGGGCTTCCAGTTCCTCCATGCTGATCTCGTACATTGTGAGATCCGCATAGAGAAAGTGCTACTCTTGCACATTCCCAAAGATTACATGTGCCAATCACTATAAAGTAGTTTGGTTTTTTTACCTTTGCTGTCTGATCTTAGTTTTCTAATCGGTTGGTCACAGGCTTTTTTTCCCACCTTCCCTTTCTTATTTTTTTGCCAATTCCTTTTATATTGTCTTTTTTTCTATTTATTTTCTCTCCATCTTCTTCCCTCAAACATACAGTCAGGTTCTCATTCTCACATGCTTTCTCTCTCTCTCTCTCTCTCACACACACACACAGGCTCTCACTGTCACAGGCTCTCTCTCATACAATCATTCATACACAGTCTCTCACTGGCACATGCTGTCTGAGTCTCGCACACACAGGCTCTCTCTCACTCCCACATGCTGTCTTGCTCAAGCACAGGCTCTCACTGCCCCATGCTGTCTCTCTCACACACACAGAGGCTCTCACATGCTGTCTCTGCAAGCATTCAGGTCCTCACTCTCACATACAATCTCTCAATTCATCTCATACACGCACACATACACACTCTAGAGACCCTCAGCCTCTCTTTCACCTCTGGACCTCTTCTTCACGGGTTGCCGCAGGATGGACTCTGCAGCGGCCCTGATCTTCTTGGGCAGCCCGCCGCAATGTGGGATCCGCGGCGGCCCTGCTACCAGGCCTCTTCCTCTTCTCGGGCCGCTGCGACTTGGGATTCACGGCGGCCCATAAGCGCTGCTCCTCTTCTGCACTCGCTGATGCTCCTCCTCCTTCCTGCCCGCGCGGCTCCGGCAACGTTTTTTCCGGGGCCGTGCAGGCAGGAAGGAGGAGGAGCACTGCACGTTTAAACGCGACTTTTTTCTTCGGGCCGTGGTGACGTGAGCTCCACCACGGCCCTGCCGATCTGCCAGCTATGTGTCACTGCTCAGCCACCAGTGGGATGAGGTCCACCGGTGGCCGCATGAGCCTTCCCTGCCCGGGGGCATTGGCTCCCCTCAGGGTACCATTGCTCGCGGTGCCCCCTAATACTTGGGCCTAGTTCGCCTAGTGCTTCCACCAGCCCTGAGGCCTTGGCCTTTCACAAAACCAGTTTGATCAGATTCGAATCACTTTTAATGGGGTTTCAGCAAGCCAGTAATCACGCTGGTCTTCTCCATCATCTACCACACAGAATAAGTTTTATTTTTTAGCATTCATGTGAGTGTCATTTTTTTTCAATGATGCTTGTGCAGCACTGTCTATATAAGTTCATAAACTGTCTCAGACTGTGATTACCATGAAATGTAACAATGACTCTTGCAAAAGATATATCCCCCAAAAAACCCATGTATTCAAATACAGTCATAAAACAAACAAATCCTGACACCAGCTGGTGTTTCGTAACCACAACTGCATCAGGGGAACATAATGACAAAAACCTATCTTAGAATGATGGCCTGCATCGGGTGAGGAAAAATGACAGTCACATGAATCAAACAAAGAAGTTAATATCTGTGGGCACTGATGATAGAAAAGAGCAGTGTTGGCTTCTTTTGTAGCCAGACATGATTACCGGCCTGCCGAAACCCCGTTAAAAGTGATTCGCGTCATCAACGCAGGTGGCTTAAGGTTTGAAGTTGACACCTTGTCTCTATTATATCGTGAAGAGATTGTTTGAGCAAGAGAAGCACTTTTTTTCATGGATGCTGTTACCATGGTAACAGACCCTTCTCCAACCTGCAACTGAGATGCTCTCCATCACTTGACTGCAGTTTTGAGGCACTCTCTTACAGTGTAAAGAGAGTGCTTACGGCAGTGGTTCTCAACTGAGTCGTTGGGACACACCCTGCCAGTCTGGTTTTCAGGATATCCACAAAGAATATGTGGGCGATGGATTTGCATGAACTGCCTTTATTGTGTGCAGATCTATCTCCTGCACCTTCATTGTAGATATCCTGAAAACCAGACTGGCTGGTTTTCTCCCAAGGAGTGCATTGAAAACCAGTAGCTAAAGGTAACACAATGTGTGTTTTAGATGGAATGGGAATCTGCATCTCTGGGTTTCATCATCATATTGTGTTGTAACTGCCAGACTTTATTTTTGCCAGGATGAGACAGGATATGTGGGGTTTTTTTCCTGTAGTGATCTCACCATTTTGCTAATCTTAATAGGGCATTGTTAAGGAAGCATTTCTTCATAGTTGCAGGTGGATGGATGGATGGAACAGTCCCCCAGTTTATGTGATGGAGGTAACACAATTAAAAAAAAGCATGGGATAAACACAGAGGAGCCTTAGTTGTAGGAAAGCAAGGATAAAGGTTGCAACCAAGTAGATTTTGTGCTATTGCAGTAGGCAGGACAAAAATGAGCCCTGTGGTGGTTACCTGCCATTATCTTCAGGTTCTCATTGTGGAAATGTTTTTCATATGCTGCTGTGTTATGTTAAACCCTCTCTATGACAGATACCAAGAAGGAAGAATTTTGCTTAATAAATGTATGGGGGATTTTTTTCAGTTGATTCAGCCATTTTACTTCTGGTGCCTGGTTTTGTTTGTTTTTTTTTATAGTTTACTAACTATAGTATCAGGCTTCACTGATGTTTCATTTGAATTGGGACTGTAGCAAAGTTGTTGGCGCCATACAAATGTTTCATGCAAAGCAGCCGCATGCACTACATTGCAGACTGGCTGTGGCCTTGCTCCCAATCACTGGGGGGTAGGGTGGTAAATTCTGTCAGGCTCGTGTTGGGCAGCCAAGCAGCATGCGATTGCCAGAACTACACCTGATTCCCAAGAGAGCACAATTCTCAAATAGCCCAGGCAATGGCAAACTACGTGGGTGGCTTTAATGCACACGTACTTTGTGCAAATCATCAAAGAGAAATTACCCCGTTGCTGCACCTTGAAAACGATCGAGTGCAAAGTGCACCCGCCGAAAGTGTCTGAATGCTTTCAATTGCTTTGCATCTGCTAATGTGTGCAGGCAGCCAAGTGAGGGTGGAATAGTGCATGCAGTGTTTCATTTCCCCAACTGAAACCCTCTCCCCACAAATATATATTTTTCCCGTAGCTAAAATTACATACGCTGTGGATGGAAAGCTATTGTACCCGGCTAAATCACTAATTACTCACGTGAATGAGTTTGAAAATTGTCTTGCATGCATACACTATCACTTTCATGGTGTACAAGGACCCCTTCCCTAATGGTTTATGAAAAAATAACTAGCCTGACTGATGCTGTCATCATTTACAATTTTGAAAGCCCCTTGTCTTTTAGTATTTGACCAATAATTTTTTATTTTTTTTCTTTTAATTTCATCCTGCTCCTTTGGACTTCCAGCTCAATCAGAACCAGAATTTACTGGGGCTATAGCGCCACGAGTCTTCATTTATGATTATTTATGGTGTTTTCCCCATTTTTAACCTCTTATCTCCCGCCCCCCCCCCCCTTCAAAAAACACACACACACACATCTAGTTCGGCCAATGGAGTGACAGTTCTCAATCAGGAGTCACAGACCTAAATTCCCTCCAGGACTTGATGTGTGTGCATTCTGGGACCAGCCACTGAGTGTTGCCATTGTGCAAATTCTGGAACTCCTTTCATCAGGGATGATGAATGGTACTTTTGCAGCAGTCCTGGTCAGCTTGAGGAGCATCGGGCTCAGGAATTGAATCCACCCACTCCCCCGATATGGTAACACTGTCACTTAGTCATAAGGCTGTCCACATTAGTCAATAATTTCTTGCAAAAGCTCCTCACATTCCTTGCATGAGAGTTGCATCGACTGGCTGATATTTGAATCTGATAGCTTTTTTTTCTTTTTCTCTTATTGCTAGACCCAAAGCTTGGTGTCATCCCTATGACTCCAAATGGTCACCTTGACCCTGTTCCTTCTCCAAACCAGTCAATCACAGCTGGGGTTGCAAACTCTTCAAGAAATTCTTTGCAACGGGATCAGGTCCTTATTGCTGTTGGATCAAGGAAGAGCAGTGTGATGTCATTGGGAAGAATGACGTATGATCAAAGGTCACTGGTGAGTAGAGTGAGGCATGAGGTTAGCAGGGATTGCTGCAGGTCAGGATTGAGGTATATTGGCAGAACTGTATGCAGGATCCCAGTACTAGAATAACAGGAGTATTGCAGAACAGGATTAATATGCATTATCAGAGTGCTATGTGGAGTCTCAGTAATTGATTAGAAGAGGAGAATATTGACGGAGTGAAAAGGGATTTAATGGACGTTTAACCAGTAATATGATCTCTTTTTGTAGACCGGGTCACGCACATCTCACTATGGTGCATGGAGCCGTACTGGAGCTTGGGGAAGTCGCCGTTCAAGCTGGAACAGCATGAGCCGACGTCCCAGCCCTGAAACCAAGACCTCCCTCAGCAGAACATGAATCTCTTCTCTCTGGGGAATGTCACCGGACCCAAGATGAGCTGCAGCGAAATGGATCCAGAACCAACAGGGACTCGAGCATAAAGCATCGGAGGACACTCTCGCTGGACACCAAAGACTCAGCAGATTTAACAGAGCCCACACCATTTTTGTCTAACCGGAGGGCTAGCAGGAAGGGCAACACAATGCCTGCTGACCACCAGGATTGTAATGGGAAAACTCCAAATATCGTCAAAGAGGTCTTCCCAAAGATGAACAGCCGGAAAGAGAAAGGGGAGGATGAAGAGGAAATTGATTATGTGAGTATCATGCAACTGTGAGTTATGACCATCCTCTAGTGTCTGACATTCACAAATAAGATTAAAAGGGACACTAAACTAAGCATATTGTAGCCAAACAGTAAATGCAATAACACTCTGCATATGTCTTGAGTATTTGCTTTGTAATGGAAATCATAAAAATGAATGGAAAAAAGCCACCCCTTGACGCAGGGTGCAACTTGATACCCTGCAGTGCAGGGGTTCCCTCATCTGTCCAGGCTGCTTGGGTTTTGTGTGTTCCGCAGAGGTGATGAGTTCAGGGGGGAAGGAAGGATGACTGCCATTAAAAACAACATTGAAGGCGTGCCTTAGAGGATACGCCCCCTATATCTCTTGGGCTATCAGGCATTCCCAGAGCCACCTAGGCATGCTGGCAAGGAGGAGGAATCGGAGGGCAAAAAATAAAACGGTGAAAAGGTTGCAGGGGAGGACAGAAGAATCCCTGTAGCGTGACTGGACTTTGGGTTCCAATCTATACTGATTTCTCAGCACAATTGTATAGTCATTCTTCAAAACCCTCTTACCTGTATAAGAATTTTTCCTTTACCTCCATCTGAGTTCTCTCCCCTTCAAACTCAAAATTAACCGAAGATATCCCAAGTTCAAGAGGAGCCCACCTCTAGCATTTTAGCAAATTAAAATTGAAAACCTCTATATTTTAGAAAATAATTTTCAACACTTTTTTTTTTTTGCAGAAAAACAACTGTTTACCCACAGAAAGAGACCCACTAAACAATGTCCCTCTCCCATGGGGTTATTTTGTACCCGTGGCCAAAAAAGGAGGAGGGAGAGCATGCATGGGGTTTTCAATTTGAAAGCCCTACAATTAACTTTCGCAAGCAGTTTCGGCTTCAAAGCGGGTGCCAAGGTTTGGGTCTCATTCCCGCAGCCATCACATTTTCGAAGGAACCCCCACATGGGGGTTTCCCTTTGAGGTTGAGCTTGCAGTCCCCCACAGGGTTTCAAACTTGCCCCCTAAATCTCTCCGTGCTCCCTCTTTCCCCTCCCCCCTGTCTCTCATCTTCCAAGTTGATACTGCTTCTGTCCTGGTATCTAACTGCTTCTGCTTTTTTTTAGAGGCACCTCAAAGAGTTTTAAGCTAGCCTTCTTGACCTTAGACAGAGACCTCGCATAGCCCAAAGTTAACTAAAGCACCAGCAATCAGAATACTTATTTTTTGCAGTAAACTAGAGTCCTCAAATGAATCAAACACATTTAATCTTATACTTCTGCTTGGTACAAAGCAATTTAATCTGGAATCATTAATGGAATCATAATCATTACCATACACTCCCTGCAGTGGCACTTTTGGGAAAGGTAAAGTCAAATGAAAGAGCAGGGATGGGATAAATGCAGCACCCTATGAAGAGAGGTCTCCTAGCTGCAGTCTTGTGGTTAGGGCATTGAACTGCAGAGGCTTGGCTTCAAATCCCCTTTCCCACTGATTCTGTGTTTGACCTTGGTCAAGCCACTGAGAATTTTCTGTTGTGCTGTTTGCATATCTGTTTAGATTATTAATAGCATTGTTCCTTCTCTTTTCCATATATGCTGCACAGTGTGGGTCCGCATTGAAAATTAGGACTGAAGTCTGTTTGTAGTTTCTATGCGGACTTCAGTACTATGCGGGCTGTTAAAAAAATTACCCTCCCTGTGTTTTAATTCCTCAGAGAAATGGGTAGAAATGAAATCCTGACAGAGTAACTCATTCTGGATTGTTCTCTTTTCACCTTCAGAGCCTGTGCTTCCGCATCCAGAAGATGATTGAAGTGTATCGCCCAGACTGGTGCGAGGTGCGTCAAGACTGGTCCGTGTTCCTTTTCTCACCTGAAAACAGGTAGGTTCTATGTGAATGGGTGTCAGGTTGAGCAGTATCCTCGCTCTGTCTAAGATACTTCTAAGAGAACATGGTTTTAGCAGGACTTCCAGCTAATGCTGAAACAGTCAGGGTCAGGTGCAAAATAGTAGGGATATGCAGGTAAAAAAAATTGTTTTGTTTGCATTTTCGTTTCATTTTCCATTTGTTTCATTTGTTCATGCCATCTGAATTTTATTTTTGTTCCTGTCATTTCATTTCTAATATAATTAATGAGAGCCTCTGAGATTCTGTTGACTGTAATAGAAACTAAAGGCTCAAGCATACCTCCTCCCCCAGCATATTTCCCCTCCTGCAGGAGTCCAACTAGCAGTGACTGACCCCCCCCATCCCCTCTCTCCTCATCTCCAGCTCTGTGCCCTTCCTTTTACCAACATCCATTCACTTCTCTGACCCCTCTATCTGCAGCAGCTCTGAAGCTCTGGCTGTCTTCTGCCACCGGTGGGTGGGCTCTGCCAGCAGCCCCCAGACTGCCTCCTTTCCTTTTTGACAGCTAGTCAGCAGCCCTGCCTGCAACATGAGCTTTTTTAAACTTCAGTGGCTGGCACGTAGTTCCTTTCTGCGGATCTCACAAGAGAAGATCAGCAGACAGGAAGTTACCCACGAGGTTTAAACATGATTGTGGTGCCAGCCCTTGCTTCTCCAACAACAACATGGAAAAACCCAATTAATATTTTTGTTTGGTTTTGTGTTGGTTTGGATGGGAAATGTCAAAAATGAAATAGAAACTATTGTCAGTGTTTTTTCTTTCATTTTAAATGACTAAGCATCCCTACAAGATGGAACTTAACTCCGTTCAAGCTCTTCCTGTGCTCTCGACCGCAGTCCTTGACTTTCTGCCAAACAAACCAGTTATATGTCCTGGGAATTTACTTTGCTCTGGCTACCCCCCTCCAAATTCTCCTCTCCTTTCTAAGCTGGAGCTTTGCCTTATGACAGTCATTTCTCTCCTCTGCAATATTTTTCCTTTTGTGGTTTCTTGCTAGTCATCCCTGCTTCTTTGTTACATTTGTTTTTCCTCTTGGTGGGATTGGAGTCCATTCCCTCCCTCTCCTAGAGCGCCATCAAGGGACTCCCTTTGTCTGCTCCTAGGCTTTTGTCTGCCTAACTTTATTCATCATGTGCTGTCCCTGGGTTGGCCTTGTCTTCCCCACTCTTTTTGCCTGTTTCTTCCCTGGCTGGTGTGCTCTGATGCAAGGTTCAGCTATCCCATCACCTTCCTAATTGTAGCAGCCAGACTTTGGCGGTTGCAAACAAACTTTCCTTGGCTACTCTGTGCTGTAAAGGAGCGAAAGGACCGCCGCAATACATTTCAAAGTGAAGTATAAATGCATTGCAGGGGCAGTGGGAAATTCAAAATTACAAGCCTCAGGTTACATATGGAAAATGGAAGTAACATTCTAAAACAAAAAATAAAGAAAAAAAACAAGACAATCTCAGGCTTTATGACCTGCCACTTGGTAACAGTTGATTGCTTTGTCTTCTGTAGGATTACACAGTTGTTACCAGATGTGTATATAAACTTGTTACCCTAGCACCAGGTTAAGTGCTACCCCAGTACAAATAGCCTCCTGAGTTCCACACTTTCACCACATTGACCCCACCCATGGGTTTCATACTTACTGCCATTGAGCTGTACCCTCAGCACTACTGCAACACCACTGGCACCGTGCTGACTGCCAATAGGTGGTGGTACTGTAGCCCCATTGGCTCCCTATTCTCTGCCATCAAAATCTAGTTCTAACGTTGCCCTGCCTGGGCTCTCAGCCTTTGAAACTGAAACCCTGCCACACCAAATCAAGATCTCTACAGTAGCTCTGAATTAAAGGAGTTGTAACTGATTTGGCGGATGATCCCTTTCTGTAATAATGAGATTACTTATTGCCCTCCTTCGATTCACGCTATTAAATAATGCAATGAATTTAATTTCGAAGCACGATTTTCCACTTTCCACTTTTTCTTCAGGTTTCGCATCCTTTGCCAGACAATTATTGCTCACAAGCTTTTCGACTACGTTGTGTTGGCTTTTATCTTCCTCAACTGTATCACTATTGCACTTGAAAGACCTCAGATTGAGCAGAAGAGCACGGTGAGAGCAACCTTTCACTTTTCCATTCTGGTCTGAAGCAGTCAGGTGCTTGGAAGATGAGACATAGCTTATCTAATTTAATTAGTTAAATTTCAGGGCCAGCCCTTGTTAACTTACCTCCTCGTGTACGCTGGTGTTCTAGTTCTCCTTTTATATATCAAGAGGACATAAGATCAGAATATATTTGCTAGTCCCCACAGAGCCACAGCAACTTAGAGTCTCACTCATTAAAGCAAGCAGCTGTCATGCTAGGCTTTCCTGGGGGATAGTTATATGAATGCTTTGTGCATCACTTGCACTTATTACAATACTGTAAACGAATATTTATAATGTTTGTGTTTGATGCATTGCTTTTAATTATTGTTATTTTAAGTAACTCATAAAAATAGGTTCATCACATAAGCTTTTGTGTGCTCTGTTATCAAAGAGATGATGGCATACTATGAAGAACCAATGTGTCAGCGTACGGTATGCTGAGCTTCCTCTGTTGTTGGAATAGGCTGTCAGTGTGTGTCGAGCTGCCATTGCTTCTAAGTTGTGTCCTTGTGTGCATGCACACAGGCCATGAACCAAAACACAGGGCAAAACAGTGCACACAAGAAATCCCAATATTATTTGCATTATACCAGTGCACACATTTGAATGTAACATAAAAATTGCATAAAAGAAGATTTTTGCCCATGTCGTCTTTCAAAAATTAGAGGCAACATCAAAAGGCAGACTGCAGTCTGGTTCAAATTGGCCCATCCCAGCTCAAACTTTTGGCTGAATTTCCAAGTCAGCTATAAACCTAATTTTCTAGGCAAACTGAATTTGCCCAAAGTTTGGTTCTCTGTTTTGAATAAGTTAATTTTTATTTTATTTTGAGATTGTATTTTCCCTGGGATCAGAGTCACCAATGAGTCATGGGGCAGATGGGAACATTTCTTGTAAAGGATCTCTCTCGTCTATCAAAAAGCTTCTGGCAGTAATTTTAAAGCATTTATATGCCAAGTGCATATCCAAAAGAGTCACCTGGAACTGATTTGATGAACCAGGTCAGAAATGAGAATCAGCATCCAGCCAGCTGAAATAATGTGACAAACTGAATTCCTTCAGTGCAGAAGGGATTAGAATATAATCCATAACAATTTACTAATAGTCCTTTTCCCAACTACTACTTTTTATTTATTATTTATGATGGACCCTCCAGTCTCATTACCAGTAAGCCCTGGATAATTCCTGGTTCAGATAGTACAGTATAGGTTAGTGAGTAAGGAGGAGGAGCCATTCTATACAGTCCCTCCCTTTGAGGGAGCTGAAATAGCCGTTCCCTTTAGAAGGATTTATAAGCAGCTCTCTCCTGGGAGCTCTGGGGGCAGTTTGAGTTACTTTTGAAGTTATAGGAGGTGCTGGAGTGTTTTGTCTGACTTCAACTTTTGGGCCTTCTCTTAGGCCTGAAGCAAACTTTGCTTGGAGTCTGTGAGACGGGTCGGGGATCTGCCTTGCTTATCCACTCCCTGGTGGGTAGGGTCTGTATCCCAGGTTTATTTTTGGGCCTAAAGGGACTTTTTATTTGTAAGACGTCTGGTGGGTCCCCTGGACACTGCTTGGGGGAGAGGGCGGTGGGGGAGCCCTCTCTCTGGGATTCCCAGGCTAGGGAAGACCTGTCCTTCCTCTCCCTCCATGAGGACAGAAGAAAGGTGGTGACCCGGTCCCAGGACCTTCTGGTGTTTACTTCGGTTTCTGGGAAGAAGAATTTTGTTAAAATATCTGGGAGGAAGTTTTTGCTGCCCCCCTCTTCCTGCCCCTTCGGAGGAAGAACTAGAAGTGCTTGTGCCAGAGAACATCCCTCCCATCAGGGACTCGTCGTCCGAGGAGAGAAAGTGAATAAGGGAGAGCAGCTAACTGTGAGTAAAGAACCACTTGAGATAATTGAGGACACCCATCAGGCGGGGAGGGAGAGGGCTGGACTCTCTGTGCAGAGACTGTGTTTTTAACCAGTTATCAGTTTTGGAAGGGATTTTCCTGCCCAACTAAAGGATACCTTCCCACTTGGGAATCAGCCCAAATCCTGGAGGCTGGATGTTTCCCTTACCCTGATAACTGAGACACTTGCACGAACAGAGGGAAAAGAACTGCACCAAAATAGAACTTCAGTGGTGCTAAGAACTACGTTTTATGCCATATTTCATCTGACTTTTACAAGGATAAAGGCTTACATTTTAGACTACTAATCCAGCGGCTCCAATGTTTTATTTGGCACTCACAGCATGCACAGTGGAGGGAGAGTAGCCCTCTCCCAGGGACAAGAAATTAGTAAGAGTCACCTCTGTCACTCTGGGCCCTGAAAGGAGTGCTTTCCCCCCACCAACAAAGAATCCCGATCCTGGGGGACAGGGAGACTGTGGAAAAGCTAGCTGGAGTAACCCAGCCCCTAAGAGACGAACAAAATCTTTTATGGCCCCATCAGAGTGCAGTCAGCTCCCTGGGATGGAGTTACATTTATTTATTTTTAAAGTTTATACGATGCTTCCCCCACTTCGTAAAACCAAGCCATCCAAAGCAGTGCACAGCATAAAATTAATAACAATTATGCCATAGCAATGGCGCACGATAACACACCAAACAACAATGTACATAAGATACAGCGCAATAAACAATACATAGCAAATTATTAAAACCCGCAACCATACAACACTAAACTGCCAGATCTTTTCACCACCTACCGCAGAGGTTCCAGTGTTTAATGATCTCCCTCTACTGGCTGGAGGCTGGAATATTTGTGCATGTGCGTGCGTCATTTCCTGCCTGTGACTGAAATTAGAAATCCAAATGCTGTGATTGGTGTCAGGTGCCTGGTCTACAATCTTCAACTTGGGATACCAATGCTAATGGTAGTGACTACAAATGGAGATTCCAATCTAGTTCAAGTGTTAAAACTACAACTTCTGGAATCCCAGGTAGAGCTACTGTCCATATTTAAGCTAGACTTAGCTTTTCTTGTCGTCATCAAGACGAAAATATCGTCAAGACGATATTTTCAAAATCGTCAGAAATCAGGGGCTCCCGATAAGAGAACCCCATGATTTTGTTCCTGGGGTTCTTTTATCGTTTTGGAGGAGGGCGGGAAAAACGTCACACCAAAACAATCCCTAAACCCACCCCGACCCTTTAAAACTGTTCCCTTAGCTTCCCCCAACCTCCCGAACCCACCCAAAACTTTTTACAAGTACCTGGTGGTCCAGTGGGGGTCCCGGGAGCCATCTCCCGCTCTCGGGGCCGTCGACTGCCACTAATAAAAATGGCACCGATGGCCCTTTGCCCTTACCATGTGACAGGGTATCCGTGCCATTGGCCGGCCCCTGTTACATGGTAGGAGCATTGGATGGCCCGCGCCATTTTTAAAGATGGCGCCAGCCGTTCATTACTCCTACCATGTGACAGGGCCTGGCCAATGGCACGGATACCCTGTCACATGGTAAGGGCAAAGGGCCATCGGTGCCATTTTTATTAGTGGCAGTCGACGGCCCCGAGAGCGGGAGATGGCTCCCGGGACTTCCACTGGCCCACCAGGTACTTGTCAAAAGTTTTGGGGGGGTTCGGGAGGGTGGGGAAAACTAAGGGAACAGTTTTAAAGCGTCGGGTGGGTTTTTTTGTTTATCGGCTCGGGCGTAGCCGACAAACAAAACCGCGATTGGGCCGCACAAAAAAAAATTAATGATGTGAATCGGAACTGGAATCGGAACCAATTCCGGTTCCGATTCACATCTCTAATCCACAATGAATATGCATGAGATACATTTGCATACCATGGAGACTCAGTATATGTAAATTTATTTCATGCATATTTATTGTGAATATCATGAAAACCCGACTGGCTGTGGGGTCCCCAGGACAGGTTTGGGAAGCCCTGGGTTACAGCCATAGCCCCCAGTTTCCTGTGGAAGCTCACAGGTGGATTCTGTGGCAAGAATTTAAAAATTCTGCAGCAAATTTTTTGAAATGCTGTGGGAATTCTGCAGCAAACTGCATACATTTGCATCATTTTGCATATTAAGAGAGTAATTTTCAAAAGTCATTTAACTAGTAAACAGGCCAGCTGAAGATTTCCTAACAACATACGTGCATTTAACCGCATTTTCCTGGTAGAATTCCCAGGGCAGGGTTAGGCCTGGTAGTTAAGGATTTTCAAAATAACACTCAATTGTTTTGGCCTGAAAAGGTACCTGTGGATGCAAATCTCTGTGGTTACTTTTTTCCTTTGGGAAATTTTCAAAGGAAGAATATATGTGATTTCTCTTTGAGAACTGGTGGAAAATCTGAGATACAAGTACCTGCAGACTTTGCAGCTGCCTGCAGTTTTGACAATTGACCTCATTATAATGTGCATTTATTTGGCATGATAAAAATAAAGTGGTTTTCCAGCCTTGCTTGTGTATCTGTATCATAAATTTTGTTCTTTTGGGATTTTTATGGGGAGAGGGATCTCAGATATTGGTATGGGGAGGAGTAGAAAAGGAGATCTCAGGAATGGGGAGAGGAGAGGGAGGAAGGATCGGGGTTGCGGAGAAAAGGAGGCAGGATTAGAAAGAGGGAAAAGGAAGAGAAGGAGGGAGGATAATGGCTGGAGAAGTAGAACAAGGGAAGATTGAGGGTGGGAAGGAGAGGAAGAGGGACTGGGGCAGAGGAGGGGAGGGGAGGGGAGGCTTTTGGATTTTAGTGGGAATCCGGTAGGTGTTCCTTCCCTGAGTCTTCTCCCCTTGCAGCCCCATTCCTTCTCTCTCCCTGCTCACCCCCCCCCCCTTCATCCACACTCTTTCTTGTTCACCACCCTGTTTTTTTTCTTGCCCTTCCTCTCCCCACCCTAGCCCTGTTTCTCTCTCCTCCCCTCTTCATCTTAGATGCTTTCTCTCTCATCCCCCATCCCAAGAGCCAATGAACAAAAACAACACACAAGCCATCCTCCCCCAGTTCCTCTACCACATGCATACCCTGTCCCTCCCAGCCCCTTTCACACACACATTACTCCCTCCCCAGCTCCCAGAGCCTCTATCACATACTTCATGAACCCCCTTTTCACACTTCTGTTCCCTCCAGCCCCTCTTTTACACAACTCGCCTGCCAGTCCTGAGAAGATCCTCTCTACCGTGCCAATCCTCCCTCCCCGTCCCTACTCTTTGCTCTGCTCTGAGTAAGCCAGCGGGAAAGCCTTTAGCCACGTCCGCTTCCTTTGCCACTCAGGACCTGACTAGCACCTTTCAACCACATAGGACGTTTGAAGTGCCACATAGTTCAAAGCGGCAGTCAAAAGCCCTGGGTAACAGAGATTGAGGACACGTCCGAGGTGCTGCCACCGACCTCGTCCTACAGCTGGCCCAGTCAGTGCAGGGGAAAGGGGACTAAGCTGGTGGGAAAGGGAAGGGGGAGTTGGAAGCATGGACACCAGCCAGGCATCAGCTGAGAGCCCCGGCCTCCTGCAGGGACTGGCCAGCTCTGTGGCAAACCCTTCCTTCAGCCATGGAATCCCAAAGCACAGAGAAGGCCAGATAGGTTTTAGGTTTAGACCTGAAGGTAGAAAGAGAAGTGGCATTCTGCATATCAAGTGGGAGCTTATTTCAGAGAGAGTGGGGCTAGAAGAGAAAGGGTTAAAACATGAAACAAAGTTTGCCTAGGGTTAGGAACACATGATTGGGTTTGCAAAAAGCGAGAATGTTGATAGAGGAGTCAGAGAAAATAAAGATAAGCAGGTGTAAGTCCTTGAATGCCGTTAAATCAAAGCTTGAACATTATTTGGTACTAGCTGTACCCGGCCACGCGTTGCCGTGGCTTAGTCTGGTTTAATTTCACAATGCGCATTAGCTCTGCTCCGGCCGTCCCAACTCACTCCCCCCCTTCCCCGGCGGTGGACGGACTGACTCAGCGACTCTTTTACCCTTTCCTTCTCCTGTGTGTAACTGTCCGGCAGTCCCTACTCCCTCCCCCCTTCCCCAGCGGCGGAGGAATGGGCTGAGCAGTTTCTCTGAGCGGCGACTCGTCTGCTCTTTTCTCCTCCCCTCTGTGACACCCAGCACTTAGCGCAGAGCTCTATGGTCCGCACATGCGCGGTTGAGCTGCTCTCTACTGTGCATTTGCGGTCCGTCGGTCAGAGCCCATTTATATTGTAGATAGCGTATGTTGCTTTTACGTCCAACAGATGGCGCTGTTTTTCCCAAAAAGCATGTTTTTACCTGTCACAGGTGTGACATCTATATAATCTAGGTACATAAAAACACGCGCGTATTGGAATGCAACGTTGTGTCAAAATGTCAAAGCAATAGGTGAAGAACTTTCGGAGATTTAAGATTTTGAACAAATGAACATTTACATTTTTATTTATATAGATATAATAGTGTGTCGAGGAGAAGAAATAAGGGAAAGGATATGAGCAGCCAGGATAAAGTAGGTAGAGTGCTCTTATCCAGTCAGCTAGGGAAGCTGCTCCTTTATTTTAGCGATCGCAGGTTCAAATCCTGAGATCTTTATTTGGATAAATAGGTTATGGCACTATTTGTTTACAATTATTTATATACCGCCTTCCAGGTCGAAAGACCGCTCAAAGCGGTTCACAATAAGCATAGCACAATGTCATAAAAATAAATAAATAAAATAACACATCAAAGTAAAAGTCAGACCGACTTATATGAATGTAAGGAGACCTCCAATTTTGCCCCTTACTACTTGTAGGATTTTGTTTAGTATATGAGAACAGACCCTGCCCCGATTTGGTGAGGTCTGTGTAAGCAGGTGTGTTTAGGGAGGTTTGGCACTTCCCAGTGGGAGCTGGCCTGGGTTTGATAAAATGAATGTGCCCATGTGACTAAGATTCAGAGTGAAGGAGAGGGTCAGAGTCCGGAAGAGCCAGCCTTAGCCCAGGACTGAGACTGTTAGTGTGTCTCTTTGCAGAGGGGGCACCCCCACTTCCACAGGGAAAGTACCGAGCATGGGGACTGCTCTTCAGGGTTCTCGAAAAAAGAGAGATCCTGTCCAGGGAAGGTGGACAGGGCTCTGGCGTACAAGAGAGTGAATGCCCAAGAGGTCTCCAGGACTGAGAAAGAAGTCTTTGGCATAGAGGATTTGTGCTTGATGGGAACTGAAGGGGAAAACTGCCCAGCCGAGGGAGGATCTCCAGAAGTTTCAGCCAGTAGCTTGCCCGAGGGAGAGGAAGTACCGAGAAACATAAGGAGAGTTGCTCCACAGAAAAAGTACCCGGGGAATCCCAAAGGAGGAAGGTTTCTGCCCCATAGAGGTGACTGGCCTATAAGTACAGAAGAGTGCTGCTGAAAGAGATTGAGATTTTGTTTTTGTGCTTTTTGGAATTTGCTTTCCTTTGTAGTGCACTGTCAACTGGTGGATCGTTATTTTGACTGCTTTTTTGTTCCTATCATCAGTGCCAGTAAAGATTTCTATTTTAAACCATAGTTTTGGTGTGCAGTGTGGCGGTTTTTACCTTGACTGGGCTGTTGAGCAGAAGCCCTAAGAGCCTTAAAAAGAACTCCCCTGCCCCCACCCGCACCCCCATGTGGGAACCCCCAGGAGGTCATGGGGCTGGGCCTGCTTCAGGAGCCTCCCCGTGAGCCCATGAGCCCAGGACCAGATTGGGGCAGGGGTGACATGAATAATAACGACCAGGCAGTGTAATAAACAGAGGAATCTGAGCAACCTGTATAAAGTAGGTAAGGATTGCAATGGAGATGTTTCTTCCTTTATCTTAGAAACAAAGTCACTAGTTTGGCACCAGAAGATTTTAGGTAAAAAAAAAAAAAAGTGGCTTGCAGAGCGCATGTTGAAGAGATGGGAAGCCAGTGAAGTGCATAAAATAGGGGAGAGTTTTGAGAGTAACATGGGAGATATAATAGACAAACTGCTGAATTCTGTAGGAGTTGGGGTGGATGGGATGATGTCAGGCAGATCAGCAAGGAGTCTGTTACAATAGTCCAGTCTGGGGAAGAGCGTACGAGGCAACACGCAACACTTTTCAAAAGAAATATTCTTATTAAATAGATGCTAGCAAAGGGCTGCCAGAGAGAAGAGATGTTCTATCGGAAAGGGAAGGACCGATTGGCAGAAAGAAAAGCAGAGATGGTGATTAAGTCAAAAGGGAGGAATCAGGAGGAAGATAGGCACTGTGGTAGCAGAAAAGTAGAAAAGCTCAGACTTCGAAAGGTTTACCGTAAGGAAGTAAGAGCACATCCAAGCTGATACTGCAGTGAGGCAAGCAGAAAGTTGGGAATAAGCGACAGGAGAGGGATTAGAGCAGGAGAGGAAGACATGGGTATCCTCAGCATAGAAGTGGTATGAGCACTGTGCTACAGCTGACTCAGCAAAGTCAAGTTGTTTTATTTGCTTCCTATTATATACAACTTTGCTGAGAAGCAAAATTGCAGGCGAAGACATTTTTCTCCATTTGTGCAGACAACACTTAGGATCCTACACCAGTCAGGATGGAGAAGTCCATTAACTGCTATTAATCAAGTTTACTTAGGGAATAGCCACTGCTATTAATTGCATCAGTACTTTGGGATCTTCTTAGTGTTTGGGTAATTGCCAGGTTCTTGTGGCCTGATTTTGGCCTCTGTTGGAAACAGGATGCTGGGCTTGATGGACCCTTGGTCTGACCCAGCATGGCAATTTCTTATGTTCTTATGTTCTTAAGGTCTGCTTCAGGGCAATCCCTTAGTACCGCTCCTTTGGCTGTCAGGGATTCCCACAATAGTAACAGCCATCTTCCCTCCCTGGTGCATTGCTTCTGCAGCTTCCCTAACTTCATCCGGTTCTACTGGACATGACGCTCGAACTTGAGATTGCTGCACTGCCGCACACATTTTGTCTTAGGGCTGACCTGGAAGTAGTTTATCAGTACTACCTGCTCCATTGCTTCCCCAGCCCCCGCCTAACATAGTAAATGTTGGCAGAAAAAGAACCAAGTGCTCCATCCAACCTGCCCAACAATCTTTTCTTTCTTTCTTTATTTTTATTCTTCAGGTAATTGTTGCTCTGTGCAGGTTAACCCAGTCAGCAAAGGTTATCCCTCTCTTCATCTCCATCATTTAGCCACTAGGAATCCTCTGGGGCCGATTTTAAATTTTGCGCGCACGGGGTACATTTGTGCGCGCTACTCAGCGCACACAAATGTACATCTGATTTTATAACATGCGCGTGCTGCCGTGCGCATGTTATAAAATCCAGGATCGGCGCGCACAAGGGGGTGCACACTTGTGCACCTTGCGTGTGCCGAGCCCTAGGGGAGGCCCGACAGCTTTCCCCGTTCCCTCCAAGGCCGCTCTGAAATCAGAGAAGCTTGGAGGGAACTTTTTTTTTGGTCCCCCCCCCACCTTTCCCTCCCTTCCCCTATCTATCCCACCCCCCAGCCCTACATACATCCCCCCTACCTTGTTTCGTAGAGTTACGCCTGGCAGCTCACTGCCGGCATGCCAGGCCCCGACACAGGCCACGCCCCTGGACCGCCCCCACACCCCAGATCGCGGCCTCACCCCGGACCGCCCATTTTTCGAAGCCCTGGGTCGTAAGTGCGTCCCGGGGCTTGCGTGCACCACCGAGCCTATGCAAAATAGGCTCGGCGCACGCAGGGGTAGGTTTTCGGGGGTTACGCGCGTATCCCTTTGAAAATCTACCCCTCTGTGTTTATCCCATGCCCCTTTGGATTTCATTACCGCCTTTGCCCTCAGTAGCTCCTCTGAGAAGGCATTCCATGCATCCACCACTCCAGGACTGTGAGTAGATTTTGGACAGATTCCCATATTTCTCAACTCCCATCTTTTTTTTGTGAAGGTTGCACCTTCATGGGGAGATAGCATCCACCTAACCAAATCATTCCTCTACTTAGACTTCTATGTCATCATCAGCTTAAGGATCATTATAAATACTCGGAGAATACTAAATGGCTTCCGGTCAATCCATTTTATATCTACTAATCCGTGTTGTCATTACAGTGTCCCAGATGTAATTATATCTGCTCTGATGGTACCTTGGCTCCATTTACTTTCAGTGTTATCAGTGCATGCTCAACAGTGCCCCTGGGACTCACATTTGTATAGGCACTTGCATTGTGACTATTTCTGTAACATGTTCTGGGTGATGCAGTGTTAAAAAAAAGTTGCCATGTTGAGTGCACATCTGAATCATCAGCGTGTTGCCACACAGACTGGAACCAATGCACGAGCACGTCTTTTCTCTTTTGGTGTGTAAAGTCAGCAATGTACCTCATCGGCACATCGATGCTATCATCCTCCACACATTGGACAAAAACGGTGATGCTTTGCAGTTTGTGTCATAATAGCTGGGAATTACTTTAGGAGAACGTGAGTCATTTCGTGGTTCCTAACCTTGCTTTGAAATGCACTCAATGTTGTCTTGTTACTTTTGGCATAAGAAATCATGTGAATAGCTGATATTGCCTAGCTCTTTGTTGTGCTTCAGTGCTTAATAATGACTACTAAAAGTAAAAAAAAACAAAACCCAAAGTCACTAGAGGTTTAGCATTTATTTTCTAGGGCTACCTCAGAAGAGAAAAATCCTCACCTCCTAAATAAGGAACCTAACACCATTGGGCTGCAGTTTATGGCAGGGCTTTCACTTATGCCATTTGGGTTACTTTCCTCCTTGTTTTCTGTAGGAAAGGATGTTCCTGAGCGTGTCCAATTACATTTTTACTGCTATCTTTGTGGCCGAGATGACCCTGAAGGTGAGTCTGCAGGAGGAGGAAGAACAGTGGATGTGGTGGTCAGATCTGGAAGCAGGAGTGGAGTAAAGAGGGGTGGATTCAGCTCCTAGCTCAGGTGGCTGCTTCTCGGCCTGGCAGAGCTGAGCAGTGCTGCTCAAGCAGTACTGCTGCGGGCTTGATAACAAAATACTGGACGAGGCTCATGATGGAGTTGCTTTCTGTTGGCCAAGGACAAACCTTAAGGGCAGTCCAACTGTACTTAGGCAGAGGGGATGGTTGTACAGGTTATGTATGTGTGGGGCAAAAGTGGAGAGAGGAATGAACAGGGAAACTAGTTAAGTCTGTGCTTCTTTGAAAGAGCTGTTTCTTGGGTTTTCTTCTCCACCATCCTTGAACTAGCTAACTCATTTTTGCTGGGGAGCAGCACGTTTTTTCACCTTCATTGGTGTAATACTTGATATGCCCACCCCCATTAACCTGCTTGGGAAGTTATTGAGCAGTTGACATAAAGAGGCGGAGCACACTTGGAACCAACAGCAATCTGTGTTTAAAAATAAAAAAAGGCCGAGGTACTGGCTAGGAGCCTGTTGAGAAGAAAAGGAGGAATACCTAGAAGACATAAAAAAGAAAAAAAAATCTACCGATAGGTGAATACAGTATTCACTTTTTTGTTTCTTTTAGTTTTGTTTTCTAATCTACCTCAAACTCTTTCACATTTCTGGTCCTCTGCCCTGTAAAGGATGGAGCTGTTTTCTTCAGGGTTAAGGGATGAATATAAGATTAGAAGGAGTTCCTCTCCTCATTTCTCTTTGGTACCTCTCATGCTTATTTGCAGGTGGTCTCTCTCGGCCTGTATTTTGGGGACCAGGCTTACCTCCGCAGCAGCTGGAACATTCTAGATGGTTTTCTTGTCTTTGTGTCCCTTATTGACATTGTGGTGTCTGTGGCCTCAGCTGGAGGAGCCAAGATTCTGGGAGTTCTCCGGGTCCTTCGATTACTTAGGACCTTACGACCTCTCAGGTGAGAACCCGTGTCTGGGCAGGACCCCACCTCACACTTGTTTATTGCCACCTTCTCTAAGGTGCTAATGATCCTTTCACCTCCCTTCTCTTGGCAGGGTTATTAGCCGCGCTCCAGGTCTGAAGTTGGTTGTTGAAACCCTTATCTCCTCTCTGAAACCCATTGGGAATATTGTACTGATTTGCTGTGCCTTCTTCATTATCTTCGGCATCCTTGGTGTGCAGGTATTAGGCTTAAGTTGTCTTTCCATTGGGCTCAGGAGTTCTGTGTTCCTGTATGCAAATAAAATTTAAGTACCTGGGTACTTGCCAGGTACTTGTAACCTGGATTGGCCCCTGTTGGAAACAGGATGCTGCGCTTGATGGACCCTCGATCTGACCCTGTAAGGCAACATTTTATGTTCTTATGGTGCAGGGGAACTGATAATTTAATTTGATAACCACTTCCTCCTCATTTCTCTTCCCTTACTCTTTGCTCTCCCTTTTATCTCCCTGCCCCACCTTTCTCTCCCTTTCAGCTCTTCAAGGGTAAATTCTTCTATTGCCTCGGGGTTGACATCCGGAACGTTACCAACAGGTCTGACTGTGAAGCTGCCAATTACAAGTGGGTTCACCACAAGTACAACTTTGACAACCTGGGACAGGTAAGTGTGCACAGTCGTACCCTGAGCTCCACTGGATATGCTTCTGTACCGGAAAAATAGTGGGCCGCTCTGTCATATTCGGTAACCTGCAGGGTATAAGTGAGGTCTCAGATTCCTATATGTTTTGATGATGGAAAGTATTTGCATCCCTTGGTGTTTGAGGCCTAGTTTTGTGAAGAAAGTTTTTACCCCTTACCAAGTACTTACCAAGTACTCGACAGTAACGCACCGGACCCTGGGGCTGAACATATAATGTGGTTTGCATTTATGTATAGAACATTTATCTTTGCCTTTAGGCACTGATGTCACTCTTTGTCCTGGCATCGAAGGACGGCTGGGTCAATATCATGTATAATGGACTAGATGCTGTGGCTGTTGACCAGCAGGTATAAAATTATTCCATCTGAATGTCATAAGTTAACATTTCCTTCTTTATTATATGACTTTTTGTAAACTGAAGTCTTCCATTTATCCACCGAGCAGGAAGCAGTATAAAGAATAGCAATCCATGCATCTTCTCAAACAAGCTACCCATAGGGATGAGAGAGAATTTTACTACTACCAGTCCATGCTGAAATTGGAAATTAGGATTAATGTCTTATATTGAAATGCGCCAAACACGTCTCAAATGATGAGACTTGAGTCACAGCAGAGAAGGGCTGGATTTAACTTGGAGGTTCACAGCTGAAAGGTTCTACATTGTAACTCTAATTACAAAGCATCCTGAGAATTTTAGGCTGATTTTTTTCTGGATCTTGGTCACAAAGCACAGGTGTTTTAAATACAATGGGGTCCATATTCAGCCTCTAACTGGCTAGAGAAGTTAGCTGGACTCACCAATCCGGCTAACTTAAATGGGATATTCATCGATGCCTCTGAATATAACCGGCTATCTTAAAAGGTAGCCAGATAGGTTCCTCCCTGGAACACCCTACCACTCACCCCAGGAATGTCGCCAACATATCCGACTAAATTCTAACCTGGATAAAGAGTTACTAGCTAGAATTTAGCCAGATATGTCACCGAATATCCTGGTACTTTTACCTTCACACTTAAGGGGAGAGGTGCCAAAAGTCATTTAGATGGATAATTTAAAAGTTATCACTCTAAATGATCTTTGAAAATCTACCGCAGTATGTATATATATATATATATATATATATATATATATATATATATATATATAAAACCTTCTATTTGTTATTTTATTTTATTTCTGTGATTGTCAAAATTATGTATGTTAGTTCTTTGTGAACTGCCTAGACTCTTGGATTCATGGCATATGCATTTCAAAGTAAATAAATAAATACATATATATATATGTCACCAATATATCCGGCTAAATTCTAACCTGGATAAAGAATTACCCAGCTAGAATTTAGCAAATATATATATGCACATGCACACACCCCAACCAGTTCTTTATGACCAAGAACCAGAGAGTGCCACAATACCTAGAACCATCTGGTATCCTAGCCCTGCCTAACCAACCAATTACAGCCCACCTTGTTGTTTTTGTTTCCAGCCAGTGACCAACCACAACCCCTGGATGTTGCTTTACTTCATCTCCTTCCTGCTCATTGTCAGCTTCTTTGTGCTGAACATGTTTGTTGGCGTAGTGGTGGAGAACTTCCACAAGTGCCGGCAGCACCAGGAGGCTGAGGAAGCACGTCGGCGCGAAGAGAAACGGCTCAGGCGTTTGGAGAAAAAAGCGCAGGAGTAAGAAAATTCCTAAGTGTTTGGTTGATTCATAGGCTGTTTTCCTAAGCAATCCTTTTCCTGTCTTTGTTTCTTTACCTAGTCTTTGGTTCATAAAGGATGATGTCTCTCCAGAGTCCATCCCACTGCAGTTAACAATCTTTATAGGCTAAGTCTTACCTAAGGCAACAACATCATTGTGTTGTAACAATTGGTTCTACAATTAGAACTTGCATTCTGATGAATGTGAAAATCAATAAATTCAGCTTTTAATATCAAAGCAGCTGGCAGCACTAGCATCATCTGATGTGACATTAATTTACAGCAAGTGTACTACCAAATATACCAGTGTAATCATTTAGGGAGCAACCCTCAAATATTGTTAAGTGATTAATTATTGCATGTTTACCCATGTAAAAAGCCCTTTTGAAAATTGCATCTCTTCCCTTAAGTGTGCAGGTAAAAGTGTGCACACTGTGAAACAAAAGCAGAGTCAGGGTGGGGGCATGAAAGTGCATGCAGAGATTTCATCTGATCTAGTTAGTGCTTATTCAGGCTGATGCAATAAAACCTGCGGGAGAGCCGGCGCTCCGTGCTGAGCGTCGGCTCTCCCGACGCGTGCCCAGGCATCTCTCCTGGGTGAGCGATTCTCTATTTAAATTAGGGCCTGCGCTTATAAGGGGCACTGCGCTTATAAGGGGCACTAGGGACACTAGTGCGTCCCTAATGCCTCCTTATTAGCGGAAGCGGCGGCGGCTGTCAGTGGGTCTGATAACCAACATTTAATTTTACCGGCGTCTGTTTTAGAACCTGCTGACAGCCACGGGTTTGGAAAACGGAAAATTCCCTGTATGTACCAGGATCAGTCCAGACGGTGGGTTATATCCCCCGTCCAGCAGATGGAGTCAGACAAAGCTTCGGAGGGTGCTGCCTTATAAACCAGTGCAGCCTCTGCTACTCTTCAGTAGGGATGTGAATCGTGTGCCCGATCGTCTTAACGATCGGGTTCTGGCTAAAGGGGGAAAAAAATCTGATCGGTGGTGATGTGAATCGGAATCGGTTCCGATTCACATCGTTATTTTTTTTTTTAGTGAGGCCCAACCCTTTAAAATTGATCCCTTACCTTCCTCCACCCTCCTGAACTCCCCCAAAACTTTTTACGATTACCTGGTGGTCCAGTGGGGGCGCGGGGACCGGCGGCCATCTTTAAAGACGGCGCCGGTCATCTTTAAAGATGGCGCCGGCCAGCCAGTGCTCCTACCATGTGACAGGGGCTGGCCAATGGCACGGATACCCTGTCATATGGTAAGGGCAAAGGGCCATCGGCGCCATCTTTATGAGTGGCAGCCAACGGCCTGAGAATGGGAGATCGCTTCCGGGACTACCACTGGACCACCAGGTACTCGAAAAAAGTTTTGGGGGGGTTCGGGAGGGTGGGGGAAGGTAAGGGATTAGTTTTATAGGGTCGGGGTGGGTTTAGGGGCTGTTTTGGTGTGCCGGTTTTCCCCGCCCTCCCCCGATTTACAATTTTCACGATAAATCGGGGGAATTTCTATTGTATCGCGACTCTTAACGATTTTTGACGATTTAAAAAATATCTGACGATTTTTTTAAATCGTCAAAAAACGATTCACATCCCTACTCTTCAGTATCCTTCTGACTCCAGCAGATAGGAGCAGGGGAACCTTTGTTTCCCCAGTACATTGTCAGTGTACTTGTTCTTTTCTCTTACCTCTACTAAGCTTCTCTGGATGGATCAAGCTCTCTAGTTTAAAAAAAAAAAAAAAGAAGGGATTTTATTCTTTCAAACTTGCAGACAGATTTGCTCCTTCTCTCCCTCTGTCTGGTTTTTGTTTTTCTCTTCACCTCTGGCTATACAGGGTAAGTGTGTATACTTTGGTTTCTACAGGTTATTTCCTGATACAGCCCGACCGGGGGTGCACGTTGGAGCTTTCAACTTCTCCCACCCTGCCGCGTTCCCACCCGCGGCCCCGAGACGCGCATTCCGCGGGGCTGCCAGCCGCAAAGAGGTCACATTCCTCTGCGGCGCCTGACAGAAGGGAGCAGGAGGTCCTAGGGTCGGTGTGAGTTTTGAAGCAGAGGTCGTCCTTTCCCGCTCTCCACGGCACTACCTGCCTTTTTCTCGCGGCCCCCCCCCTCCCCTCTCCACGGTCATGCCGAGGGCCTTCAGATGTTCGGCGTGCGGAGAGCCCGGGTCATGGCTCTCTCACGAGGGGATCTGCACGAGGTGCCTCCCTGGGGGGAGGGCACCTCGCAGCCAGCCGGAAGTACGATTTCGTGCAGCCAAGCGCACTCGCACAGGCAGAAGCAGGCCCCGATCCCGCTTAGCGCGGGAACAGCAGCCATCTTGGATGCAGAGCCGGCGGGCTCGGCCCCTACAGAGGCACATCGGACGATATTTTGACGCTGTTTCCACTGGTTTTAACACCGGTTTCCCCTCTGGAGCCCATCCTGCTTGTGGGAGATCCTTCTTTTCTGCCCCCCCTCGGACCCGCCCCTGTTTTCTACAGATTTTGTGCTCCTCATGCACGATGCCTATCTGGCCAGGTTGTCACAGCCTTTGGATCCTCTCGCTGGGCCCCCGCCGCCCAAGGTCCACAGAATGGCTGACCCTCCTCCCGTGGGAGTCCCCCAGGGAGTAGGGGCCCCAGGGGTGGGGTACCCGGGGGTCCCTCAGGGGTCATCTCGGGTGCATTTGGTCCTCCACCCTGTGGGGGGGGGGGGTGGATCAGGGGCCAGACCCGGACTTCAATGATCCCCAGGATCCCCTGCTTGCTTTGCAATTGGAAGGGGACAATCCCAGAGTGTTGCGGATTTTCCAAAGGGACGAGTTGGACACTCTTATACCTCATATCCTACAAGAACTGGACATTGAGCCGCCTCTGGATTCACCTGGTCCCACTCCGTCGGGGAAGAAGGGGGACCACGTTCTGGCGGGTCACCATCCTCCGAACAAGGCCTTTCCTACTCATCCTACCTTTCTCCAGCTGTTAGCTAGGTAATGGGACTCGCCCGAAGCCTCCCTCAAGGTCATCAGGGCAATAGAAAAACTGTTAACTCTCCCTGAGGATTTCCTAGAGCTGCTTACGTTCCCGAAGGTTGACTCAGCAGTTTCGGCAGTCACGAAGCGAACAACTATTCCGGTGATGGGAGGCACAGCGCTACGGGATCTACAGGACAGAAAGCAAGAGGTCTACCTCAAAAGGGTATTCGAGGTCTCCGCGCTGGGAGTCCGGGCAACTATCTGTAGCTTGCTGGCGCAAAGAGCAGGACTTCGCTGGGTTCAACAACTCCTCACTTCTCATGATCTACCCCCGGAGAAGCGTGCCAGGCTGACCGTCTGGAGGCCATTATTGCCTACGGAGCAGATGCACTTTATGACCTTCTCCGAGTGCTGGCCAGATCAATGGTAGCGGCAGTCTTGGCCCGCCGTCTCCTCTGGCTCTGCAACTGGTCAGCGGATTCCTCCTCCAAGACATGGTTGGGGTCCCTCCCTTTTAAGGGGAAATTCCTCTTCGGGAACAATCTGGACCAGATTATCAAAGCTCTCGGAGAGAACACGGTACATAGGCTCCCGGAAGATCGGCCGCGAACTGCCAGATCGTTCACTGCCTCCAGAAGCCGGTTCCATAGTCAACGTCACTTCCGCACCACTAGACAGGCGACGCCTAGGATGCCCTCTTCCCGCTCTCAGTCTTGGTCCCATCCTTTTCGAGGCCATAGACTGGCAAGGGACAGGATGGCACAAGGCGCATCCTCCAAGTCTCCACAATGATGCCAGATTGGCCCACTCCCCGACTCCCAGGATTGGGGGCCGGATTTCTCTTTTTTACAAGGAGTGGTCCGGATCACGTCGGATCAGTGGGTCCTCAATATTCTAAGGCACGGCTACGTATTGGACTTTGCTCGACCCCCAAGAGACAAATTCCTCTTCTCTCCCTGTGGGTCACCCCAAAAGCAGCTTATTGTGCAACAGACTCTCAACAGACTCCTGGCTCTAGGGACAATCATTCCAGTGCCCCCCATAGAACTGGACTCCAGCCATTACTCAGTCTACTTTGTGGTTCCCAAGAAGGAGGGTTCTTTCCGCCCAATTCTGGACCTCAAGTTGGTCAACAAGTCGCTCAAGGTCCCTCACTTCAGGATGGAGACCTTGCGCTCGGTGATTGCTGCGGTCCATCAAGGGGAATTCCTAGCCTCCCTGGATCTGATGGAGGCTTACCTTCAGATTCCCATACTCAAGGAGCATCAGTGTTTCCTGCGTTTCAAGACTCTAGGGCAGCATTTTCAATTCCAGGCGCTGCCCTTCGGTCTGGCGACCGCCCCCCGAATGGTCACAAAGGTAATGGTGGTGGTTGCGGTTGCTCTCTGGAGGGAGGGCATTCTGGTTCACCCGTATCTGGATGACTGGCTCATTTGAGCGAAGACCTTGCTCCAGGGTCATCAGGCGGTCACCAGAGTGGTACAGCTCCTGCAATCCCTTGGTTGGGTTATCAACTACGCCAAGAGCAGGCTTACTCGCAATCTCTGGACTTCCTGGGGGCATGGTTCAACACAGCAACGCACAAGGTTTCCTCAGGCCGGATCGTGCCCAGGCGCTCTCGGAACAGGTTCAACATTTCTCTTGCCTCCCCTCGCCCATGGCTTGGGATTACCTACAGATCCTGGGATCCATGGCATCCACGATCGACCTCGTACCCTGGGCCTTTGCGCATTTGCGGTCTCTACAGAGAGCGTTACTCTCCCGCTGGAAACCGATGTCGCAAGAGTTCCAAGCCATCCTTCCACTCCCGCAGCCCGCCAGAGACAGCCTGCGTTGGGTGGCTGGACCTGCTCCACTTAGCGCAGGGAATGCCCTTGGACATCCCAGACTGGGTTGTGGTTACCACGGATGCCAGTCTCTCCGGCTGGGGGGGCAGTCTGCCAAACAAGCTTGGTTCAGGGGCAGTGGACAAGGTCTCAAGCTACTAGGTCAATCGCTTGGAAACCAGAGTGGTTCACCTGGCACTGAGAAGTTTCCTCCCTCTCGTCCATCATTGGGTGGTCAGGATTCTCTCAGACAACGCAACGGTAGCGTATATCAATCACCAGGGGGGCACGAGGAGTAGTCATGTCTCCTTGGAAATGGACAAGTTGATGGCGTGGGTAGAGGCCCACCTCTCTCGGCTGGCGGCCTTCCACATCGCAGGGGTAGACAACATTCAGGTGGACTTCCTAAGCCAACAACGTCTCGACCCGGGGGAGTGGGAGCTCTCTGAGGAGGCGATGCAGCTCCTCATCCAGCGTTTGGGAACCCCTCACCTGGATCTCATGGCCATCTCCCACAACTCAAAAGCTCCACGGTTCTTCAGTCGCAGAAGAGAGCACGGCGCAGAAGGAGTAGACGCGCTAGTACTCCCTTGGCCATGTCACCTTCTCCTCTACGTGTTCTCACCGTGGCCCCTCGTGGGCAAGGTCCTTCGGAGAATCGAAGTCCACCGGGTTCCGGTGATTCTGGTGGCACCACAATGGCCCCACTGTCCGTGGTTTGAAGATCTGATCAACCTAACGATGGGCGGCCTTCTTCAGTGTCGCTTCTGTCTTGCGGCCTGGCGTTTGAGAGGCATAGACTGCGACGCCGGGGATATCCGGAGGCCATAGTTTCTACTCTCCTCAAGGCTTGGAAGACTTCTATGTCCCTCGCTTATGTCCGAGTGTGGAAGGTTTTCGAATTCTGTTGCGCCTCCCATTCAGCTCGGCCATGGACAGCCTCGGTCCCTCAGATCCTTTCGTTCTTACAGGCGGGCCTGGAGAAGGGCCTCGCCTACAACTCCCTGAGAGTTCAGGTCTCTGCTCTTGGATCCCTGGTTCATCGGCAGGAGGGAATTCTGCTTTCCTCTCACTCAGATATCGTCTGATTCCTCAAGGGTGTGAAGCATCTAAAGCCTCCGGTTCAGGCTCCTTGTCCTTCCTGGAGCCTCAACTTAGTCCTACGGATCTTGGGAGGCCCTCCTTTCAAGCCTCTGCATGACGCTACCCTCAAGGATCTCACACTCAAGACGGTTTTCCTCGTGGCCATTTGCTTTGCTCGCCGGGTTTCAGAACTCCAGGTGCTGTCCTGCAGGGAGCCCTACCTCCGTTTCACGGATTCTGGGGTCTCCTTACGCACGATACTCTTCTTCCTGCCTAAGGTGGTTTCGACGTTTCATCTGAATCAGACGGTAGAGCTCCCCTCTTTCTCCACTAATGAGCCACGTGAGCTCCGTAAGCTTGATGTCAAGCGCATCCTGATCCGTTACCTGGAGGTCACGAATGAGTTTCGCCTTTCGGATCATCTGTTTGTACTTTGGCATGGTCCCAAGAAGGGATCCAGGGCCACAAAGACAACGATCGCTCGCTGGCTAAAAGAAGCTATTGTGGCGGCATATATTGGAGCAGGTCGGCAACCCCCATTGGGCATCAGGGCCCACTCTCTTCGTTCTCAGGCGGCGTCCTGGGTGGAGAGCTAGTCCATTTCTGCCCAGGAGATTTGCCGGGCAGCCACCTGGAAATCGATGCATACTTTTGCTAGGTACTATCGCTTGAATCTCCAGTCGTCGTCTTTTGGTTCTTTTGGTGACAGGGTCATTCGAGCAGGTCTGTCAAGGGCCCACCCGAAGTAAGGAAGCTTTGGTACATCCCACCATCTGGACTGATCCTGGTACGTACAGGGAAAAGAAAATGTATTCCTTACCTGCTAATTTTCGTTCCTGTAGTACCATGGATCAGTCCAGATGCCCTCCCTAAGTCTGACTGGGATATTTGTTTGGAATTTACTGCTCGACTTCCTTGCTTTGCTTCTCTATTCTCTGACCTCTGCGGCAGCCTCTCTCATATGGTGCCGTTCAATACCTCTTTTTGCAAGTTTGCCCTTTGGCATCTGTTTGTAGTTTGCCGTTTGGCAGCAGTTGGTAATTTTTTCATTCACACTGTTTGAAGTTACAGGTGTCTGATTTCCTTGATCCATCCTTCTCTGTGATTCCTGCTTTGATATTCTTATTACTGAAGAGTAGCAGAGGCTGCACTGGTTTATAAGGCAGAACCCTCCGAAGCTTTGTCTGACTCCATCTGCTGGACGGGAGACATAACCTACCGTCTGGACTGATCCATGGTACTACAGGAACGAAAATTAGCAGGTAAGGAATAATTTTTTTTTTTTTGGGGCCTTTGACTTAATATTGCTATGATATTAAGTCGGAGGGTGTACAGAAAAGCAGTTTTTTTCTGTTTTTCTGTACACTTACCCGGTGCTGTCTATGGTTAACGCCTACCTTTGGGCATATTTTACTTTCAGTATCCCAGGCAACTAACCAATAGGCTCATCAACATGCATTTGCATGTGATGAGCGCTATTAGTTTTCATGAGTTTGGCCGCACATTTTCAAGGTGCTATTACCCCTTACTGTATAAGGGGTTATTGGCGCGCGTCGAAAACGCACCATACTGAATCTGCCTGATTGTCAATGCTAAGCAGTTAAGAGATCTATTTATCAGGTTGCACTAATTCATGTTAATGGCCTTGTTAAGAACATAAGAAATTGCCATGCTGGGTCAGACCAAGGGTCCATCAAGCCCAGCATCATTTCCAACAGAGGCCAAACTAGGCCACAAGAACATTAAGAAGATCTCATGCTACTGATGCAATTAATAGCAGTGGCTATTCCCTAAGTAAACTTGATTAATAGCAGTTAATGGATTTCTCCTCCAAGAACTTATCCAAACATTTTTTAAACCCAGCTACACTAACTGCACTAACCACATCCTCTGGCAACAAATTCCAGAGCTTAATTGGCGCTTAGTGAAAAAACATTTTCTCCAATTAGTCTTAAATGTGCTACTTGCTAACTTCATGGATGCCCCCTAGTCCTTCTATTATTTGAAAGTGTAAATAACCGATTCACATCTACTTGTTCAAAACCTCTTAAAGACCTCTATCATATCCCCCCTCAGACGTCTCTTCTCCAAGCTGAACAGCCCTAACCTCTTCAGTCTTTCCTCTTAGGGGAGCTGTTCCATCCCCTTTATCATTTGGTTGCCCTTCTCTATACCTTCTCCATAGCAACTATATCTTTTTTGAGATGCGGCGATCAGAATTGTACACAAAATTCAAGGTGCAGTCTCACCATGGAGCGATACAGAAACATTATGACATTTTCCGTTTTATTAACCATTCCCTTCCTAATAATTCCTAACATTCTGTTTGCTTTTTTTGACTGCTGCAGCACACTGAGCCAACGATTTTAAAGTATTATCCACTATGATGCCTAGATCTTTTTCCTGGGTGGTAGCTCCTAATATGGAACCTAACATCAAGTAACTACAGCAAGGGTTATTTTTCTCTATATGCAACACCTTGCACTTGTCCACATTAAATTTCATCTGCCACTTAGATGCCCAATCTTCCAGTCTTGCAAGGTCCTCCTGTAATGTATCACAATCCGCTTGTGATTTAACTACTCTGAGTAATTTTGAATCATCCGCAAATTTGATAAGCTACTTGTCATATTCCTTTCCAGATCATTTATATATATATTGAAAAGCACCGGTCCAAGTACAGATCCCTGAGGCACTCCACTGTTTACCCTTTTCCACTGAGAAAATTGACCATTTAATCCTACTCTCTGTTTCCTGTCTTTTAACCAGTTTGTAATCCACGAAAGGACATCGCCTCCTATCCCATGACTTTTTAGTTTTCTTAGAAGCCTCTCATGAGGGACTTTGTCAAACACCTTCTGAAAATCCAAATACTCTACATCTACCGGTTCACCTTTATCTACATGTTTATTAACCCTTCAAAAAAATGAAGCAGATTTGTTAGGCAAGACTTCCCTTGGGAAAAATCCATGTTGACTGTGTTCCATTATGCCATGTCTTTCTATATGCTCTATGACTTTGAACTTGAGAATAGTTTCCACTATTTTTCCCGGCACTGAAGTCAGGCTCACTGGTCTATAGTTACCCGGATCGCCCCTGGAGCCCTTTTTAAATATTGGAGTTACATTGGCCACCCTCCAGTCTTCAGGTACAATGGATGATTTTAATGATAGGTTACAAATTTTAACTAATAGATCAGAAATTTCATTTTTTAGTTCCTTCAGTACCCTAGGATGCATACCATCCGGTCCAGATGATTTGCTACTCTTTAGTTTGTCAATCTGGCTTACTACGTCTTCCAGGTTCATAGTGATTTGGTTCAGTTCGTCTAACTCATCACCCCTGAAAACCATCTCCGGAGCTGGTATCTCCCCAACATCCTCATTAGTAAACACGGAAGCAAAGAATTCATTTGTCTTTCTGCAATGGCCTTATCTTCCCTAAGAGCCCCTTTAACCCCTCGGTCATCTAGTTAATAGGCCTCATAGAAATTAATCGGGCTTACTGATCAACAAGAAGCATTAATGCATATTAGTGCAATTTAGTAAATAAACACCTACATATGCAAAATTTAGCCAGTCAAATTTGGATTGGCTAGATTTAGTCAGTTATTCAGCCTCACTTTTAACTGGGTAAGCATGGCTGAATGTCTGGTTGGATACAACTACATAAATTTACTCAGTTAACTTGCCTACTCAATGAGTTTTTAGAAATCTATCCTCATGAGACCAAGTTCAAAAGAAGACCAGGGTACTTATCTTAGCTGGTTTGCAGCTGCAAATGAGTTTACATCTAGCCAGCCCAAATCTAGCCAGCTGGATTTAAGCCTGAAATTGATTCGACCAAGTTTGGCTGCCCAACTTCCCTTCCCTAACCTAATCCTGCCCCAGGGCCACCCATTTCTGAGGTGGTTAAATTTAGGTGCCTGGTCAAGTGGCTACATTTATCCATTCGTGGGGCAGGGAGAGGGATTTCAACAGCAAAGATTTAAGCAGCTAACCACTGAAGTTAGGAGCTAAATATACTCTTTGAAAATTCTGCCTCCCTTTGAAAACAGCAAACACCCACTAAATTTACAAAAAGCACCTTTTTAATCATCTTTAAAGAAAGGGAGGGTGGGCTGCTGCATTATGGCTCATAAGCACAAGAGAGTAGGATAACAGAGAAGTAGCAAATGACACTTTGAAAGGTGTGGAATTGGGGTGATACTGTTCCTTTTAAGGAAGTATGCTCTATCGTTGCTCCTTTTTGATTCGTTTTTCAGCTGGACACTGTTGGATTTCATAAAATGGGAACTTGAATATCTCAACAAAATTCTTGCTTATCCCATTGTTATTTATGGTCACCTGTTTTGTTATGTTTGATATTTCTTCTCAGAGGCTTTTGACTGCTCTTTATTTTTTAAACATTTTGAAGTAAAGTTTGAAGATTTAAGGTCATAACCTTTGGGGCTGACATATACAGACTATAACCCTCTGTAACAGATGGATAGGAAGAGGATCAGTGGGAAGAGTCAGTCCTTTTGCCTCAATTTGCATATCATTGATGGACAAGAGGAGAGGGTTAAAAATGGGGGAAATACTCTGAGTAGCTGCAAGTGATGGCTCATGGCACAGTACACCTAAGACAAGGGCTGGTTTTGATTGAGCTGCAAGCACCACGATAGCATACAAATGCCAGCAATATTTATGTTTTCGTTTTACCAGTCCCGAAGGTGTAGTAGTAATGGCATGCTGGACCGGCATATACTTCCCTATTCCTGGGTGTATCCCAGATTCCATGACAGAAAAATGAAGAGAAATTGGGAGGCCTTTATCTGGATACTGCATTATAGGCTGTGGTGTGGGATCACTGCATCTGGGAGCTGGTGAGAGCACTGGGTGTGAATGATATATGTCACTTTCACCATCCGGTTATCGTCTGGTGTCCAAGCAGTGTCCCTGCTATAGCCAGCTGTGTCAAGACTGGGAATCTTAGCAGATAGTTGAGCCAGTCATAGATGTTTCAGTTCCCATTCTGGTGTCTCTAGGCTTTTCTTTTACATATGGGAGGGAAGGGTACTACCAAAGCCCCTTATTATAATTTGGTATTCTCCAGGAAGTCCATATTCAGACACTGTCTGGATAGAAATGTTAGGAAACCCTATCGGATATACACTCTGGGTGATATTACCAATCTTCTCAATAATATATAATATTCACATTCACATAAGAGAAGTAATAACCTTTATTATGAAATCTGTATCACAATGAAATAAAATGTGTCAGGTAACACAAACCCTTTCCCCTCAGTCACTCATGCACATTCACTCATTAAAAACCCTTATACAACACAAAATCGGGCATGAATGACATTCTATAGCTTATACAGCATTAACAATTTGCTTTACCATATCTATCAATTAAATGTTAACCTGCAATTTTTCACTTAGCCATATATGTATCTAAATACCCTGTGGTGTCTATGCCACTTACAACCCTTGATGTATATATATGTATATATATATATATATATATAATTACTGTATCATAAATGGCTTGCCATGCTGTTTGAAGGAAATTAAAGACCCTCAAGGTTTAGGGTCATATTGGTTGGTCTATTATAAGCTATATGGTGAAAAAAACTTGGTAAGCATGTGATGGAAGTGTGAACGTTGTGTCATGACTGTTTTATTTTAATGTTGGATATGTGAAGTTTACATTTTGGGTTGTTGCTCATAGATGGTGATATCTACCCCTGATGAAGCCGTGTATGGAGAAACAAGGGCCTCTTGTAGGGAGATATTGGTGCCTCATTGAGTATTGAAAAAAAAATGCATGGGAGATATTGGTGTCGCATTGAGCATTGAAAGAAACCGCATTGTGGTGTGATGTTTACAGAAGAAGAAATTAAGAGAAGAAGAACGTGGGCAATGTGGGCATGTTAATATTTTTGTATAAGTTGTGATCACATAACAGAGGGAGACGTGTTAGGAATTAATATATTAGTGTGATACCTCAGGGCTACTTGAATGTTGAAACATAATTATATCAATGTATGAAGCCATTTATGATACAGTAATTATATATAAATATATATACATCAAGGGTTGTAAGTGGCATAGACACCACATGGTATTTAGATATATATATGGCTAAGTGAAAAATTGCAGGTTAACATTTAATTGATAGATATGGTAAAGCAAATTGTTAATGCTGTATAAGCTATAGAACGTCATTCATGCCCAATTTTGTGTTGTATAAGGGTTTTTAATGAGCGAATGTGCATGAGTGAATGAGGGGAAAGGGTTTGTGTTATATGACATTTTATTTCATTGTGATACAGATTTCATAATAAAGGTTATTACTTCTCTTATGTGCATGTGGATAGAAATGTTAGCCAGATAAACCTTAGAACAGTTCTTTGACCTGACCAGACTTGGTTGGATAAGTTATCTGGCTAATTCTGAATATCAGATGACTTATCCAGCTAATTCAGCTCCTTTCAGCTACACCCCCAGAATGCCTTTAACTTATCCAGCTAAATTCTGACCAGCTAACTTATTATCCAGTTAGAATTTAGCTGGATAAGTGTCTAAATCTTCATTTAGCTGGATAATGTCTGAGTTACCAGGCCAAATGCTTTTGAATATGGACCTCTGAGTTCCTTGTTTAAGGCTAGTTAAGATTCTTAGCCCTACACAGCAATGGTATGGACGGGGATCCCATACTACAAAATAAGGGGTTTTCTTGTTCATACCCCAGATCAGTCCAGACAAGTGGGTTTTGCTTCCCTTCCAGCAGATGGAGGCAGAGAATTAAAAAAAACCTTTCATGCACTGCTACATAACCGAGAGTGCCACTTGCAGTTCCTCAGTATTTCTCTGTCTCCAGCAGATGGTAGAGATGTGAAGCCTGCAGTCTGGAATTTGGAAGAGTTAAATAAAGAAAGAATATATATAAAAAAAGAAAAGATAAAGAAAAGAAGAAAGGATTTGGCTCCCTAAGGTGCTGGGTTCCTTCGTGGGCCATCCCTTAGGTCGAGCCGGGTGAGCGGGGGATTGGCTGTCTCGGCCTGAAGTAAACAGAGCACTTGAAAGTCAGGGGCCCTGGCTCCCTCAATTCCCCTGGATCCCCCTCACCTGTTCCTGGCTGCAAGATTCAGGGAAATATCCCCTTATTGTCTTGTTCTGTCTAAGACAGCTGACTTGATTTTTTTTGCAAAAAAAAAAAAAAGATAGAGTAAACTGTAAGTGGAGCAGTGATCTGTCAGCACTTGTGTTGTATTGGCTTTGCTGGTACTGGAACAGGGGGTGAGGAGGGAAGCCACAGCTGCACATCTGAGGTCCGGGAGGGCTCAGCGGGCCTTTGTGCAGGTGGTGAGGCATGTGTTGAGAGACTGCATTAGCATACCTGGGGCCCAGGTGTGTGGAATCAGTGCGGAACACATGTCCTTCCTCTACCTGAGGTCCGGAAGGACTCTCAGAGGTAGTCCGTGCGTGTGAGGGCAGCATGGCATCGACTGCGCAGCGTGCCAAATCTTACAGGGCCTGATTGCAGACACCTTCTGTTCCAATTATGCCTCTGGGGGAGAAGGCAGCTCCTCGGGGCCAGCATGCAAGCATTTCAGCCAGCGGGTACCAAAAGGGAGGCCACAAGAGATAAGGAAGAAGCAGTGGACATCTTTTCTCCATGTGATAGGAGGCCGATGGAGTCTGGGGAGGACGGGGTCTCCCCCATCCCCACTCTCTCATGGTTGATGCTGGGTGCTCCTGAGGACCAGGAGAGCGGGGAAGAGCCGGATGAAGAGACTGCATAAGGCTTATTTAGCCAGACAGGATACCAGTGATTCAAAACAGTTTTTCACAGGGTTTTTTCCTGCTCCTGCATAAGGCTTATTTAGCCAGACGGGGCACAGAGGTGATGCGCCCTTGCGCTATACAGGCCGCGCGGCTTGCTAAGGAGTGCAGGTGGGAGCCTCATTGATGATGAAATGTCCATCTCTGCACATTGGGAGGATCCTCAAGAGGGTCCTGGTGACCTGGGGGCCACCCAATAGATGAGGTTCTGGAGGTGCATCAGACCCTGTTGGATCCGGAGGAGGTTCCAGTAGTGAAAGGTCCTCCGCCTGTTCCGAAAGAGGAGTTGTGTCCTCTTATCCCTCAGATTCTTGATGAACTGGTTTATGCAGGCCACAGAAGGCTCAGGAAAAGTATTCTACCCCGATGGCTAGTTCCAGGCAGGTGGCTCGGTTGGAGGCTGGTGTAGCCTATGTGGCACATGTGCTCTAGGATTTGGTCGCATGTCCACCAGAAGCATGGTCTCAGCACATGCAGCTGACTCCTATGGTTGCAAAATTGATCAGTGGATGTGTAGTCTAAAACTCAGCTCTGTAATCTCCCTTTTTTAAGGGACAGTGGTGGTTCAGGGATGACCTGGACCAGCTAATAAAACATTTGAGAAGTCAAAGGGAAATGAGTTGCTGGAGGATAAGAAGGGTGGCAAGAAAACATACCCATCCCATCCCCATTTTCAGGATATGAGGAGGTTTTGCTCCGGCAAGAGTTCTTCAGCCTTGGGGCAGAAGCAAACCTCGGGAAGGCAGCAGTCTTTTTGGGGTACCCAAAGACCCCTTAGGGTTTTTTTTATTTCTACTCAAGGGACCGGAGGAGGAAAGCCATCGCAATGAAGCCAGGATGGGCCACTCTGCTGTTGAAACTGTACGGTCATTATTAACCTGCTGGTACAGGGAGTGGATCACAGTCATGTTGGACCAGTGTGTCTTGAAGAGACAGTTGCAATTGAAGGTGGTGAGAGACAGCAGGGGGACTTCAGTTCCAGGCTCTCTTGAGGGCTTTCATGCCACAATTTGGAAAAAGGGGATGGATCTGGAGGCGGTCTGTCAGGAGCAGATGGCTTAAGGTCTTTGGTTGCTAACAGGAGCATCCTGTTCTTTCAATTGTTTGGGAACGCAAATGGTTTGCAGGGCATTGTTGTCATTCCTTCCACAGATCCGAGGAGGAATAGTGAGAGTCTTCTCAAATAATACAACAATGGTGATATATATCTTTCATCCAGGAGAGATGAAGAGTCATGGATGGCTTTGGGGACCTAAGAGCTGTTTGTTTGGGCAGAACAGCATCTGGAGGGAATAGAGGTACTGCATGTCACAGGAGTAGATAATGTGTATTCAGATTATCTCAGCAGGCAGCAGTTGAACCCAGAAGAATAGGAGTTGTCCTTGGAGGCCTGGAATCTCATTTGTGCTAGGTGGGGGAGCCTCAGCTTGTTTTAATAGAGCTGATGATGTTACACGTAGCTATGCAACTTTTCAGTCGCGGACAGAAGGTCAAGTCCAAGAGGATAGATGCTCGGGTTCTTCCTTGGCCAATGGGAATTCTGCTGTACATGTTTCCTCCATGACCTCTCGTAAGCTGCATATGGCACCACATAGTGCGATGTCCAGGAGTAGTGATTCTGGTGGCTCTGGAGTGACTTCAGCATCTGTGATATGTAGATCTGATATGCCTCACAATAGGTGGGCCTTTCAAGTTGGCTCTTCAGCAGAGCTTACCTCGACAAGGACCCATCTGAATCGGGCAGATCATTTTTATCTCATGGCTTAGCTTTAGAGAGACAGCATTTACGGCTAAAAAGATACTTGGAGCAAGTTTATTGACACCTTGCTTCAGGTTAGGAGGTCTTCTGCATCTCTGGCTTATGTCAGAGTGTGAAGGGTGTTTGAATCCTGGTGTTTGGAGGAAGATCCGGAGCCATTGTGTGGGGGCAGCCCTCAGATCTTGGCCTTTTGTTGCAGCCTTGGAATGTCCTACAGACAAGCTGTGGGGAAGATCATTCACCTCTCTTCCAGATGTTCTTCATTTTTCTGAAGGGGGTCAAGTGTTTGCGTCCTTAGATTTGTAAGTCATGTCCGAAGTGGATCTTAACTTGGTTCTGCGGGTACTGTGTGGACCTCCTTTTGAGCCTTTGTGGAGGGCATAGATGAAAGACCTCTCCTTGAATGTAGTTTTTCTGGTGACCATTTGTTCAGTTAGGTGGATTTCAGAGATTCAGGTTTGGTCCTATAAAGCTCTTTTCTGGTGGATTGTGAACAACGGTATGATGCTGCATACGCTTCCCTCGGTTTTACTGAAGATTGTCTTCTCTTTCCATGTTAACCAGATGGTGGAGCTTCCGGAATTCCTAAATCGATCAGTGGGTGTATCGCATACAAGGGAACTTTACTTATTTGGATGTTCGACAGATTCTGTTGTGGTATCTTATGATCACTAACAGTTTTTGTTGGGTGGATCATCTCTTTGTATTACTCAGTGGAGCACAGAAAAGATGCAAGAAGTCTAAAGCCATGTTTTCTCTTTGTTTTAAGGGGATTATTTTTTCAGCCTATCTCTGTAAAGATCAAGTGGTCCTAGAGGTGTTATGAGCGCAATCTTCTAGGGCGTATGCAGCCTTCTGGGTGGTGTGTCAGTTGGTGTCACCTCAAGAGATATGTAGAGCGACATGGCCTTTGCTTCTTACTTTCACCAGACATTTAGAAGTGAATGTTTGGGTGCCGGAAGATACTACATTTGGTGAGGGTGTATTGTGAGCAGGTCTTTTGGGTTCCCGTCCAGTGTAGGTTAGCTAGGTATCCTACTTTTCTGGACTGATTTGGGTTATGAACAGGAAAGGAAAATTGGTTCTCCCTCGGAATACCCCAGATCAGTCTAGAGGCCCGACTATTGTAGCTATGATTAGGGTCTACTTCAGAGTTATTATGTTGAACCAATGGAGCTAACTGGTGCTTTGGTTACTGTGTTGGTTGTTGAGGCTCCAGTTCAGGGGAGCTCCAGTCTGGGATTCTTGGTTCACCCTTGAAAGGAAAGTTTGATTGAGTTAGATGTTTTCTTCCTCTATGTTGGTTTGCGTACAGGTCAATACGGGGGGACTGCAGGTGGCACTCTCAGTTATGTAGCAGTGCATGAAAAGTTTTTTTTATTCTCTGCCTCCATCTGCTAGTAGGGATGTAAAACCCACTTGTCTGGACTGATCTGTAGTATTCTATGAACGAAAACTAGCAGGTAAGAACCAATTTTCTTTTGTGTGTTCTTAGATGTTTCTGTAATATTCTGCTCCTTAGTATCACTGGATAAAGAAAGCATGAAATGTTCTGTGTATCAGAAGGTACTTAACATCATTCCACTTCATTTCCGTTCATCATATCTGGAGTCTCTGAGAGAAGAAAAAGAGAGCAGAGGGCTCTCAGAACTGGAGTCACCCAGGATGTGAAAAATAAAATGGGGGAGAGGCTGTTTCTGCCGAACCCTGCCTGTCTTTCCCATAGCCGCTGGAACCCCCTGTGCCTGTCCCGGTGGTACAAGTAAATTTCCTTCTCCTGGGCTCCATTCCTTCTCTCCTTTCTTATGATGTATCCTCATGTTCTGTGATCCTCTGTAACAGCACCGGGGCTGTGCACCTCTTTCTTTACAATTTAAGTTCTGTTTTTTATGGAATGAAGTGCTTAATGATTGGCATTTCACACTGAGGCATCTCATGCCAAGGCAGTACTAACCTTATTTCTCTCTCTCTCTCACCTTCTCTCTCTGTCTACCAAACTCATGGTAACTCCACATTTTTTTCCTTTCCTTCCTTGCATTTTCTCACTGTTTTTCTTCTTCCCCTTGCCCCCACCTTTTTTTTAATTTTCTCTTTTTATTTTATTCCCCTCTTTCTGCTCCTGTGTTTCTCAATCTCTCTCACCCATCTCCCTTTTCCTCCCTGCCGTGTGGGTTTCTCCCTCTTGCTCGTGCAGAAGCTCAGCGCTTGCCTTACTATGCCACCTATAGCGCTGCCCGCCTCCTCATCCATTCGGTCTGCACCAGCCACTACCTGGACATCTTCATCACGATCACCATTTGCCTCAACGTCGTCACCATGTCTCTGGAACACTATAACCAGCCAACGGTGAGTGAGCGTGAGGGACGGGCCCTGACTAACTCTCTAGCTCTCTGTTCGTTTATTTGTAAATGTACATATATATTTATATATTTATATCTTTCTATCTGATCATCTCTACCTAATCATCCATTATTCATTTGTATCTAGCCATCCATCTTGATTTCTCTGTCTCTGTCAATACCTGCCTCTGCTAGCTCTCTATATATATATATATTCCTTACCGTCCCCATAAAAAATGCTTACTACCGCCATTACTTTTATGGTCTGAGCTGCTCAGACTAAATTGCACCAAGTTATTTCCATATAGTGCCGTGCATCATCATATTAACAGCTTCATCCACATTAAACAAAATGCGTGCTTAGCATGTTGTGCACCAGCCCAAGACCGGGAAGTGTAGCAAAAATGTAACTGTACTAATGAGTAGATCTATGTCTTTATCGCTGTCCCAGAAGTCTCTTTCTGCAGTATCATTCTACCATCTTTCTTTTCTGTTAATTCTTTTTCTCTTTCTTTACCCCTTCTTTTCTTTTCGACTCTTCAGTCATGCTCCCTGCTTTTACTATCTCCTCTTTTATTCCTCTCCATATGCACCCCCCCGCTCCCCCTTTGTACGTGCTTCCTGTTTCTTGTCTTCCTTCCACCATCCCACAAGCCCTAACAGGTCAGATTTTCAACATAATAAAACCGTCCGTGATGCAAATTACACCGTAGTAAATATGTAAATTAGATTCAATGTGTTCCAACAATCCTATTACAGATGCAGTACCCTTTACCTGCTGGGAGTCTCAGAGGACAGGAGCTGCCCTGTCCTATCTAACCTCTCATGAAAACCATTTGAGAGTGAATAAACGAGCTTAACCAGTGGAGAGTGAGAAGTAAAAGTCACCTCTGATCCTCTGCAGCAGTGCAGAGTGCACAATCAGAAAAACTTACTTATTCTATTAATTTAGAAAAATGATCTTTTCTCTTTCAACATCACTGATTTATGATGCCCTGTTCTTTCCTCAAATCCTTATGTTTCAGACTCTCATTCTTCTGAACTCTCTCCCCACCACACACACTCAGAAACGCACACACAAACACACATACACACACACTAATTGTAACCAGCAACATTTTAAGCAATCACATTCAAGAGCTGAAATAATTGGAGCTCATTTCAAACCCTGCACTATCCGGAGCCAGTGATTTTTTTGTGGAATCGTCGTCGCCAATCCTTTCCAAACTCCAGGACTATTGCAATTGATACCCAGTTGCTTTAGATCTCTGAAGAGGCCAGCCAGTCCCGCTGAAGGTTACACACTCTACAAGAGAAACGATGAGTGTGTCACACAGTGAAGGGAACCACAGGATACCGGGAATCAGCTGGATATCAGTCCAGATCAGCACTGTCTCAGACAACCTGCTAGCCAGACTTTAAAAAAAAAAATGCTGTCTTTTGCTGTAAATAACTATTCTTTCATGTTTGCTTTAGGCTTTCTATTTTATTACCTCTTTCTGTCCACGATAAGTATAAATGTCTAATCGGAAGGAATGTGCCAAGAGCTCAAGACTGCCTTGTCTGAGTGTTACAGAGCAAAGTCCTTAACTCAGGGCAGAGGCTGTACCAGATGGTATTAATTGTTGTAAAAGCTCTCTTTATTTGTCAAGGCTTTAGGCAGGATCTTGCTGCTTCCATCTCTTTTGGAAGGTGGGGAGACAAGAAAGTTTATAAAGAATTAGTATGCATGGGCACTATTCTCTTCTGTCCTTGGCTGCCTTAGTTTATTAATACAGTTTTGTGCTCCTCATGGGTCAAGTTTCCCTTTTCTCACCATAGTTTCAGGGAAACTGGGGCATGGGAACATTTCAGCCCATCATCTTAGCCAAAATGGCAGGAGCGAAAGGGGAGCTTCACTAGGCAGTTTAGCTAAGATAATAATAATAATAATAATAATAATAAAATAAAACGGATCATTTTTATAATGCTGCAGAACATATGCAACTCTGTGTAATATTGATAAGTATTCAGGTATAAGTCCCTTCCCCAAAGAGGTTGCAATCTAAGTGGGTACCTGAGGCAATTAGATATAAAGTGACTTGCCCAAGGTCGCAAGGAGCGTCAGTGAGAGAAGTGGAATTTGATTTCTAATAAACAGGTACAAAGATTGCCACAGCACAGATGCGTACGTTCACCAAAATTCTGTTCTGAAGCGCACTTTTCCTGCTCCAATGAGTCCGACCATGGTATGCACAGTGCTCTTAGTACTTTGCATTATAAAATGCTTCCACATGAGTATGCACATTGCCTCTGACGTCCATTTTTTCTCCCCTCTCTTTCTCCAGTCTCTGGAGATTGCTCTCAAGTACTGTAACTACATGTTCACAACAGTGTTCGTGTTGGAAGCGGTTCTGAAGCTGGTAGCATTTGGACTGCGGCGTTTTTTCAAAGACAGGTGAGTAGTCCTGAGATCTCACACCTTGCAGGGCTGTAAAGTAAATGGAAGAGGACGTTTAATACTGAGCAGAATGGTCACGTGTGCTTTTAAGGGAATGATTTTGGGACCTAAGGTAAAGTTTTAAGAGCCTGATTTTCAAAAGCTTGTATGCACGAAGGGGGTAATTTTCAAAAGCACATATGCATATAAATGAACTTTTTGAAAATTGCTGCAGGGTTGTGCATGTGGAAGCGATTTCACATGCACTTTTATGCCTACTTGAAAGAGACGTTCCCAGGGACAGAGTAGGAGCAGGAAAACCATTTACATGTGTACTTTTAATTTTTGAAAATCTGTATGTAAATGCAAGTGTTTGCAAGCAGGCATCAATGTGTGCAGGTATATCATGCAGGCTTCCGCATACACATGCTATGTTTCAAAGAGGATTTATGCACATAAATCCACTTTGAAAATTAAGGCTGAAGTCCACTTGTACTTTCTACCTGCAGACTTCAGCCTTACACAGGCTATTAGGAAATTACTCTCAGTAAATGTAGTTTTAGGCATGTAAATGGGGTTTTGGAAAATTGACCCCCTCCTGGATATAGTGAGCAAAGAGGTAATTAGAGGTTAAATGTTAGTTGATTAAATTGGCTTTTTCCCTGGGTTGCATTTATCCGCCTAAATCCGCCCGGATTTGGGCGGATTTAGGCGAGCAGGGCTCTTAAAATGTGCCCCTTAGTGTTTGGGTACTTGCCAGGTACTTGTTGCCTGGATTGACCACTGCTGGGCATCCTTGGTCTGACCTAGTATGGCAATTTCTTATGTTCTTCGGGTCAAAAAAATCTCTGACCCTTTGACTCCAGCATCGGGCACTTCTACTCCCAAAGACCGTGGGGAGCTAATGGAGATACTTCCCTCGGTGCCTACTCCCCTTTCAGTGCCCTCACATTAGTGTGGTTCGGGAGATAGGCATTCTCCAGCGTCCTCACGCTCAAGGACCTCCGGATCATCTCCGACCTCGGCTTCATGGAAAGACCGGGCGAGCACCATGGAAACCAAGGAAGCATTGGCACCAGTCACCATCATTGCATGGTGCCATGCTTGTGGCAGCACCAGGGTCCTCCGTGCTGCCCCCAAAGTGACCCCCACGGAGAAGAGGCATTGACCTTCATCGTACATGGGAGTCCTGGGCGTTCCCCACCAACATCGGTGCCGGGTACCGAGTCTCCACAGGGCTCTGTGGAGGCTCCAGTCATGCCTCATCCTGCTCCTATTCCCTCTGTCCTCGGTTCGGTGGACTTCCAGGAGGAGCTGGACCACAGGGTGCAACAGGCGGTGCTCCGAGCCCTTCAGGGCATCAAGCCACTAGCTTTCCCAGTGCCCCTGGCGTCCAAGCCTGCCCCTGCACTGCTGGTGCCTCTGCTAGAGCGACTCAACGTCCTGTTGGGCGTTCTGCCCATGCTGCTGCCACTAGTGCCTAAGGGTCTCTCGCTGCTCCAGCAGCCTCCAGGTCCTCCTCCATTTGGAGTCATCCCCATTGTGGGTTCCTCGGAGGAGGAGGATGCCTTCCATCCGGAAGCTACATCGGTGCAGGTGCCCTGCGCACCGGTGCCTCGGGATCCCAGTGCCTTCGAGGCCATCAGTGCCCCCGGTTCCATCAGTGCTGTCGATACCTTTGGCTCTGAGGCTGGGGGTCTCAGGCAGGGACCCTCCTCGGGGTCCCGCAGAGGACTTCAGTGAGGAGGAGGCCCCGTATGATCCCTGGGGAGATGATACCTCTGAGTCTTCCTCACAGGACTCTGGAGACATCCCCTTGTATCCATCTACTCTGGATGAGAGGTGTAGATCCCCTCTAGAGGATCTGACCTTTACGGGATTTGGGCGGGCTATGGCTGAGTCTGTCCCCTATAGGCTTCTGGCGGAGGAGGACACCCATCACAAAATGCTGGTGGTTCTCCAGTTTGTAGATGCACCAAAGGAGGTGCTTGCTATCCCCATCCATGATATTTTCAAGGAGTTAGTCCTCAGAATGTGGAGCACCTGATCTCCATACCATCAGTGAACCGTGAGGTGGACACACTACCTCTTTCAGCCGGCCTTAGGTTTTGAGAGGTGCCAGCTGCCACACCAGTCAGTGGTGGAGTTGGCCCTCAAGCCAAACGCTCATGTACCCATGCTTCGGTACCTCTGGGGCTGGAACACCGGGCTGCAGATGCCCTTGGTAGAAAGGTGTATCAGGGAGCAATATTGATCGCTCGCATCGCCTCCTACCAGCTTTATATGACCCATTACATTTGCAACCTCTGGAAGCAGGTCCAGGAAGTAGCCTAATGCCTTCCCCGGCAATAACAGGAAGCCCTCCTTGCCATTGCCCACAGGGCCTTGAGTGCAACAAACTGAGGTGCGTTCCACCTATGATGCTTTTGAGACTGCAGCTCAGGTAGCAGTGGCAGGTATTGAAGTCTGTAGGCTGGCTTGGCTTTGAGCATTGGACCTCTGGCCAGAGGTCCAAGACAAACTTGCTGACCTGCCCTGTAATGGGGAGAACTTGTTTGGGGATAAGGTGAGGGATGCCATAGCTCAGCTGAAGGACCACCATGAGACCCTCCAGATTCTTTCTGCCAGTACTTCGGACCCGCCATCGGGTCGGAAGTCCTCACGTCAGAGCAGCAGAAGATCATTTTATCGCCAGATGAAATATTATCCTCCAGCCCCACGTACCCGTGTGCCGCGAGGGACTTCTAGGGACTGCTCTTCACAACAGCAGACGTCCAGACTTTAGCCGGCTCCCCAGCAAAGCCCCACCATGGGGTTTTGACTGGGCTCAAGGGAGCATAAGTCCAGTACCCATACCCATACCCTCGGTCTTGCCGCCCCCGGTCAGAGGTCAGCTACAGTCCTTCCACGACCAATGGCCACAGATCACCTCGGACCCCTGGGTCCTATCCATCCTCTTTTGAGGGTATCCGTTGGATTTCTTGAGTGTCCCAGAGCACTCTCCCCCTGTTTGTCATGGGGCCAGAACCCAAATCAGGAGGTTCTTTGGACAGAGCTCTTCACCCTATTAATAGCGGGAGTGGTACAACCCGTTCTGCAAGCTCAAGAAGGGCGGGGATTCTACTCCAAATACTTCCAGATTCCAAAGAAAATGGGGGTGGGGGGGTCACATCCATCTTAGATCTAATGGCCTTGAACGGTGTGTTAGTTTCTGATAATATATTTTTAATTTGGGCTTGTATTTGTGGGGTTGGGTTCTCTTCTAACAAATGATAATATTTGTCATCTTGAACTTGTTCCACTAATCCCTAAATATATTTGGCTTTATCTTGAATCCCAACTTTTCGAGACCTAGTCTTACAAGACATCAAAGAACTTGAATCATCTGAAAGCAAAAAATATGTCAATTTTTTCAGCAGACATGAGGGAGGCATTTCAGTCTTTATCTTCTAACACATCGATTATCATAAAACCCGCCGATAAGGGTGGTAGTATTGTGATTCAAGATAAAGCCCAATATATTCAGGTATTAGTGGAACAAGTTCAAGATGACAAATATTATCGTTTGTTAGAAGAGGACCCAACTCCACAACTATAAGCCCAAATTAAAAATATATTATCAGGAGGTCACATGATACCGTGTACAGGGAAGACATGATTCCTGTAGCAGCGCTGACCCTCCGGATCTAACCCCATCCTCTGCGGACAAATACAAGTTATTTACCCCAGAAATTATATGTCATCGTCTCCTTAAGTGCGGCATCTTCGACGGTAATTGAAATGGCAGCCCGCTTAACAAAAAAGGAGAAGGAGAAAGAAAAACCACACGGCCCTGAATCGGGAACCAATATGGCACCGGAATCTCTAACACAACAAGCTACAGTGGCGATCGCTGATCTTAAAACAGCGATAGCAGAAATACTGGGCCCAGAACTCAGAACGATCTCCGACAAACTTACCGAGTTAACCACGGCAATTGCGGGCTATGAGGAGAGATTTAATGCCATTGAACAACGTGTCTCGGACCTTCAGGATGGCTTGGTGGTTACTCGGGAGGAGCTTCAAACTCTCAAGAATACCATCGCTAAACATACCGAGCACCTAGAAGACCTGGAAAATAGGTTGAGGCGCTCAAATCTACGATTTATAGGTCTACTGGAGACGCTGCTAGACAAAGATTTGCTGCGTTTTCTTGAAGAATGGCTCCAAAAAGAATTCAATCTTTCGCGAGAACATGGCCCCCTGCGCGTGGAGCGGGCGCACTGTCTAGGCCAGAAGAAGGACTCTGACGCGCGTCCACGAGTTGTAATCGCAAAAATTCTAAACTTCGCCCATAAAAGCGAAATTTTGCGAGCATCTAGAGTTGGGAAGCCACTAATTTATGAGAACCACAAGATCCTAATTTTTCAGGATTTTTCGGTGGCTCTGACTGTGCAGCGACGACAAATGGCCCCCCTTTGCACTAAGATTATTGAATCCAGGCTGCGGGCCACCTTGATTTATCCTGCCTGGCTGTGAGTTGTGACCAAGACCGGGGTTCGCTGGTTTACAGAGGTGGCTGCTGTCCAGGAATTCCTGCGCACCACCACCCCTCCTACAGCCCGGAGCCCTCGAGGAGCATTGGAGGGCCCTTCCTGAGCAATAGCAGAGCTATGGTGCGGGAGACTTGGTAAAGTTGCTGGCTGAGAGGCCTACTTTCTCGAGAACTTGGCGCTTCTTTCCAAAGGTGGAGATTCTACTTTGGGTAGGGCTCTTGAACAGACGGATTAACACCTTCGGATTGCACAGAAGAAACATATTACCAATATTTGTTGGTCTATCAGTTGCTATAATCGTTATATATTTTACTAGTCTGTTGATACCTGTATGAATTGGTGTATTGGCTGTTCGATGAAACTGTGGTTTGTTCATGTTCGCAGTGGATGGGGTTGGGGGCAGGGGGGACTGGGGGGAGGGGAGGGTGGGCTTTTGTCTGTATGGCTGTGACCTCCAGCTACTGGGTTGATGGAAATTAGGGGGAATCGGGGAGTAATTGGATGGATGTGGGTCAGGGGGGTTGGGGGGGGGGAAACCATGCTTTTCAATCAAGATACTATGTTCCATGCTAGCTAACGCAGGTAACTCCTTATCTGTTGCAGATGTTTTGCGTGGAGGCCTCAGCTGGGGGGGGGGGGGGCTTTCACGTAATTATTGTATGTGTACTATTCCTATTATCATTGATCCAATGTCATACCTATGCCTAAGGGGACTAGGATATTATCCTGGAATGTCTGTGGCATAAACTCCCCCATTAAAAAATAAAAAATCTTAACTCATCTAAAAAAGAAACAGATTGATATTGCTATGCTTCAAGAAACCCATTTAACTGATAAAGAACATAGGAATCCCTGTAGGTGATGTTTATTTTGCTTCGGGCTCCTCACATTCCTCAGGAGTGGTCATACTGTTGAGTAAACATTTACCTTTCAATATTCACAAAGAGATTACAGACCCTCATGGTCGATATATACTTTTGGAAGTTCAACTATATGATGTACACTTAGTTTTGTGTAATGTGTATGCTCCCTCTACATATACTTCTGAATTCTTTCGGAATTTGCAATGTTTACTGTTACCCTATATTAATGATTATATTCTCATGGGGGGAGACTTTAATGCTATTAGGGATCTCCAATTGGACAAATCCAGGGCCACCCCAAGGGATAGAGGAGCTGGTGGGGGTCTGGTACAATTAGAACAGTCTCTTCAGCTAGTGGATGCTTGGAGACTTCTAAACCCGTCAAATCGTGAATTCACTCACCTCTCGAGGGCACATGACACGTGGTCTCGCCTAGACTACATTTTTGTTAGCAGCTCCCTATTTCGGATGCTAACTGACGCATGCATTGGGGATATAGTGTTATCAGATCATGTACCAATATGGTTGGATTTACACCTGTCCAAGACTCCGGCCTCTCACAGATTCTGGCGATATCCAATTTTTCTTATGGAGGACGCTGGGTTTCATGAATACCTTTGTTCTAGGCAGAAGGACTATGCCCAACTTAATAAAGAGCATGTCTCCGATCCAGTGCTGTTTTGGTATACTGCCAAAGTGGTACTACGAGGTGATATTATTTCTTATATGGCACACCGACAAAAAATTTTAGATAAATGTCTCCTTACACTTAGCAATCAGTTACGAGCAGCTCGACGTAAATTGAGTACTTCGAATCTTCCTGCTGATAGAGATGCTTAACGTACGATTCAAGGGGCAGTTAACACTCTGCTTCACCAGCGGGCTAAAAAGAGCCACCTTTATTATCAATTCCGTTTATATCAATTTGGGAACAAATCGGGTATACTCCTCAGCAACTTGATTAGGGCCTTGAGTAAGAATTTCCTTGGTATCATTAACTATCTGTCCCGAGGCTGCTCGAATAGCTATTCGAGCAGCCTCGGGACAGATAGTTAATGATACCAAGGAAATTCTTACTCAATTTTGGACTTTCTTTACTAAATTATATAGGACTGAGGGCTGGGATCAGGATGCTTGCACTAAATTTTGTGCTAAGTTAAACCTGCCTACATTGTCGATGGCACAGAAGGCTAGGCTTAATGAGCCCATTGCTGAAAATGAGGTACGCTTAGCCGTTAAACAAGCAAAATGTTTTAAAGCCCCTGGTCCAGATAGTTGTACTTCCGAATTTTATAAATGTCTGGGAGATTTGATCAGCCCACTTCTGACTCAAGTCTTCTCAAATTTAATAGTTCAGGGCACCTATCCCTCGCATACTAATACTGCTCATATAATTCTCCTTCCCAAACCGGGCAAAGACACGCATTCACTTACATCATATAGACTGATTTCTCTCATTAACGCTGATCAAAAGTTATAGGCTAGTTAGTTGTTAGTTTGATATTGAATGATTTGTATGTATTTTATTATTTTTTAACTGATTACTGTATAATTTTATGTTATTATTTATAGGGTTTCATTTTTAGCTGAGTTTATTTTATTTTTACGATATTTTATTTGTTTTTAGGACATGTCGTTAAAGACAGTCTGTTGTTTTATTGTAAACCGACTTGAAGTGTACACAATATGTTCGGTATATAAAAATGTTTAAATAAACAAACAAATAAATAAATAAATAGGCTAAGATCTTGGCGGATCGCCTGGCTGAGATGCTTCCATCCCTGATTGGTCACAATCAGATGGGCTTTGTCCGTAAACGCTATGCTTTGACTAACATTAGGAAGCTTATTGCAGCTTCCTTATGTAGCTATGGAAATGAGTCAACAAATGGGAGATTCATATCTGTTGATCAACTTTGATGCAGAGAAAGCGTTTGTCAGGGTAGAATGGAATTACTTGTTTTACATTTTACAAAAAGTGGGATTTGATGGATTATTTTATGATGCTAGCCAATTATTGTACAAAAGCCCCACAGCTGTTATCAATGCTAATCAGTCACAGTCTGAGGTATTTTCAATTTCTCGAGGAACCCGTCAAGGATGCCCCTTATCTCCACTATTATTTCTATTACAATTAGAACCCTTACTTCTATCTATTAAATACTCCGCTGGTGAGAGGTATAAAATTACAATCTGAAATCTTTAAATACTCAGCGTTTGCTGATGATATAATGGTATTTCTTACCAAGCCACAAAACTCTTTACTGCTCCTCATGCAACTTTTTTCAGATTTTGGTCATTTTGCGGGTCTCCGGCTTAATTATTCTAAATCGGAGGCCCTGGCGTTTCCGGACAGCCTTCGTGAATGTTGGATCGGAACGTTTCTATTGCAATGGGCACAAGGATCTCTCAAATATTTGGGGATAATCCTGCCAAGCTCTCCAAGTGAGTTGTATTCAGTTAATATTTCCCCCTTATTGCAACACACAATGGAGAAGCTTCGCATGTGGAGGCCCTTGCCTCTTTCCTTAGGAGGCCGACTCAATCTGTATAAGATGTTAATTCTTCCTAAGTGGCTATATCTTCTGCAAAATGTACCGCTATACCTAAACTGCAGAGATTTGCGAGTGCTTGATAAAGAGTTACGGATATTTCTCTGGCGTGGGGGTAAGCCCAGAATTTCTCTGGCGGATCTCCATGAGAGATGGGAGGCAGGGGGATTGGGAGCCCCGGACTTAAAGCTCTATAATTTGGCAGGGAATTTACGTTTAATTAGGGATTGGATGCTTGATCAGTCCACTTATCTCCATGTTACGGCTGAGCAAGCTTTGGTGGCTCCTTTGTCCTTCTTACGTTATTCAGGCTCCTGCCACTGACATCCCTCCATTTCTGATACATTCCCCTTCTATTAAGCCACTGCGACTCACCAGGAGAACGCTTACACGGAAGTTGCAGATACCTCGGATGTGTGCTTATTTGCTGTCTATTCAAGGTAATGGGGCTTTTAGTCCTGGGTCATCAACTGTGGTGTTTCAACAATGGCGAGACAAAGGCATTACTTATTTAGGTCATTTGCTTAATTCAGACGGTCAGTTGATACCCTTTTCGGAATTACGATCAATGTACCAGCTGGGAGCAGCTCAGGTGTCCATTATCTTCAGATACAACATTACTTTCAGTCTCTTCCATTAGATACTGGGTCCCCTAATGTATTTGGTTCCTTGAATAAAGTGTTGAAACTGGAACAGCAGAAACCACTATCTTTGTCCCAATATCATAAAACACTCAGAAATCTTATGTATCATGAACTCTATGTGGTTCTTGCAGATAAGTGGACGAGGGAGGGAGTGTTCACTCTTACTGTACCCACCCTGCGGGCTTGTTTTAGGCGAGTGTCTCAACTCACAACTAGTATGTATTATAGGGAAATGCAGTTTAAGTTTTTAAGACGAGCTTATATCTCTATGCAGCTGGCGTTTTGCTCAGGAATTTCCACTTCGGCCCTTTGTGGCAAGTGTCATAAAGCACCAGGCAATTTATCTCACTCTTTTTGGGCCTGTCCTCCCATAAGGAGGTTCTGGGGCCGTATTGCCAGCTACTTGATGACCTTATTAGGAGTAACTTTCCCTATTACTCCGTTGGGTTTTCTTTTTGGCTGTTTTTCCAGTTTCCCCTTGAAAAGAGGCCCTCGACTCTTTGTTCATAAGGCATGTCTAGTAGGGAAAAAAGTGATATTGATGAATTGGAGGTCTGCTATGGCGCCCTCATTTTGGACATGGCGCAACCAACTCCATCATATGCTACAAATGGAGGCTCTGAGTTCGAAATTAACACCTCAGCACCGAAGGCGGTTCCTATTAATTTGGAACTCTTATTTGCAATCATTGCCGCATCGTTCCCGCAGTTTGCTTTTCAATGATAGAGCACCCTTTAGTGACTGAACTGGTTCTATATGCTGTCTTCTGTGGGACGAACGTCGACCAGTTGAACAGAGGAACTTGGACAATTGATGGATACCATGGTTCAATCTCTTATTAATACTAGCGTGGACTGGGGTAAGGGGGAGGGAGAGAAGGGTTGGGCTTGGGTGGTTGGGATAGGGTGGGCGGGATCAAAACTTCCACACTGTTTAGTGTTTCTGTTTATGATTGGCTCGGATGGGGCTCAGAACATAACTCCTCCGTGCATATTGTGTCTGTTCATTTGCATGTTGAAAACCTAATAAAATTGATTAAACTGAAAATATATTATCAGAAACTAACACACCATTTTTAACTAGGAAAGAACGTCAATTTTTGCAAGTGCCATATCCGCACATTCCCATTCTGTATGGGATTCCGAAAGTGCATAAGACATTAATAAGCCACCTTTAAGACCTATTATCTCCAGTAATGGATCATTGTTGGAGCCATTGGCCATTTTTCTCGACAAATTTCTGCAAGAACATGTCAAAACTATGCGCTCTTATGTACAAGATACAACTCAAGTTCTCAAAAAATTACAGGACATCACTTTACCTTCGGACCAGACTATATTGGTATCCATAGATCTAGTATCTTTATATACTAATGTATCACACACTGTTGCCTTGGATGTTGTTTTGGAAGTTCTTTCTTCCCAACCATACACGCACCGGGTACCAAGGTCATTTTTATTATCCATAGCTCAACTGGTTTTGCAACAGAATTATTTCATGTTTTGTGATCAGTTCTATCTACAGATCCATGGGATTGCTATGGGGTCTTCAGTGGCCACATCCGTTGCCAATTTGGTGATGAATAGATTAGAAAGTACACAAATCTACAAATCTCCATATTTTCAACATGTCAACTTCTGGGTCTGACATATAGATGACCTTTTATTTTTTTGGAACTCCAGTGAACAGAATTTAAAACAATTTCTGGAATGGCTAAACACCATGGACATCGATTTGAAATTCACTTCTCAGTTTGATTTTTTTTAAATTCCATTTTTGGATATTTGGATTATTAAAGATGGCACTCACATAAAGACTACATTGTATCAGAAGACAACAGACAGAAATACCTTATTAAGGTATCATAGCTTTCATCCTAGGGCATTTAAAAACGGACTTCCAGTTAGCCAATATTTTCATCTGCATCACCTATGTTCTTCTTTGGAGGAGTTCAAAAAACAATCATATGATTTGGCTATACGATTTTTTGAACGGGGTTGTCTGTCATCAGCAATACGAGATGCCTATAAGAGAGCATTATATTCGCCCAGAGCTTCTTTGCTGGAGTATCAAACTAGATGTACTTCACCCCCACATGTCTGTGTTTTACAGCACACAGACAAATCATCAGCTATTGTTCAAAGCATTCATCGCATTTGGCACATTTTACAATTCCATTCGGCATTCGTTGAGGAATCAATGATAGCGTTCCAAAGAGGACCCAACATCAAAAATCAGGTTATTCTTGCTGCCCTGCCTAATATTGGACAGCCATCTAAGGATTCTGGTCATGAAGCATGTGGAAAGTGTGACATGTGTTAGGACCCAACATAAAAAAATCAGGTTGTTCGTGCCGCCCTGCCTAGTATTGGACAGCCATCTACGGATCCTGGTCATGAAGCATGTGGAAAGTGTGACATGTATTTATTGACTGTACAAGGAGCCATCTGGCAACACCTGATAACTGGTAGAAATGATAAGAAATCATTTCACACTGATTGTAATTCCCACAATGTTGTGTATGTGTTGCAATGCGCCTGCCCTCAACTCTATGTTGGCCGTACCTCCCGACCAATTAAAGTACGGTTGGGAGAACATCGCAGCCGCCTGCACACACGAAACATAGAAGCTCCCATTGTCAAACATTGTTTAACAAAACAACACACTTTCGACCAACTACAATGGACAATTTTGGATATTGTTCAAACATCTAGCAGAGGAGGTGACACCCGATCTCAGCTAAATTATAAAGAACAACGTTGGATTTTTAATTTGTCATCGGAATTTCCATCCGGTATGAGTGAAAGTGCTGAGTGGATGACGTTGGTTTAAAGAGCCCTTCTTGTTTCATTGGTCCACAAACTCATAGTGATTGGTTGAATGATGAGTCTTAGGAGTATTTAAAAATTTAGTTTAGTTCAATGAGGGATCCTTCGCAGACGCTATGGCCATGGTGTTGTAATAGGAAAACATTTTGCCGTTGAAAAGACACGTATGTATAGTGTTATCAAACTTCCTGATGAAATTGTGTTGATTGTGGGCACTTTAATTATACGTTTATTTTGTAGAAAAATGTAAAATGTTTAATTGTTAAGGCCCCTGACGAAGGTCTATGAAACATGCGCTGTGTCAGGCTATATACCAGTGCCATAGGTGGGAAGAAAAACCAAATGATAAGTGTCTTTCTTCATTTTTGACTTTTAGAAAAAGTAATTAAATATTATAGAGGTGGCGTGGAGAAATGTAAGAGTGGAGCAGGTATAAATTATCACTTTGGTAAAAGTGTGGTTTAACTATATAAGTGAATGTTTCATTTAATGCCATTTTGAACGTCATACCTTCCACTCACATATGAGGGTTTCTCCACCTTACAAATTATTATTTGGTTTCTCCCATGTGGTTTTTTATATTTTGATGAGTGTTTATACCACATGTTAACCAGTTCCCAGTATTATAGGTTCCATAAGGAGACATGCTTTGTGGCTCTCATTAAGTATTGTCACTGCCATGATTGGGCTACTGAAAGGAAGAGGTGCAGAGTGTGAGAACACTCTCAGTGACTAGTTCTGGCCACTCCTTAGTGCCATTCAGAGCCCAAATAGGAAAACCTATTCCATGCTGCTCACTCCCAGTTGCAAGGCTATTTGGCTAAATAATGGTTAATGGATCTGTCCTCTAGAACAGTGGTTCTCAACCGGTGTGTAGCGACACACCAGTGTTTTCACCAAGCACACGCAGGTGTGTCGCCACACTTCCCGGTCTCCTGCTGACCCAGCTGCTCCCCCTATCCAAGCAAGATAGGTTCTCCACCTGGGCTTAAAACGCTGAAAGCTCGGGTGGAATGTGGCAGGAGAGCAGGAGTCAGCGGCACCGGCATGCTCTCTTCTTCCCACCCCCCCCCCTTGCGGCCCAGAAGAGGAAGTGGTGAGCAGCGGTTGTGTGTGCGGGAAGAGACCTTGCTAGTGCGCTCAGCATCGGCCCGAAGAAAAGAGAGGCGCAGCCTGAGGAATGAGCTGTGCGGCTCAGAGAAAAACGAAGAGTGTTGTCAATCCCCATGGCCGATGGGACTCCTTGCTCCGCGAGGGCTGAAAATGAAGTAGATTGCTGCTGCCTTTAGGATTAGAAGTGGAGGAGGCTGCTGCTGCCACTAGCTCGGGGGAGAGTGAGTGAATGAGCAAGCATGTGTGTTTGAGATCCTGTGTGTGTGTGTGTGTGAGTGAGATAGCATGTATGTGAATGATTGAGAGCCTGTATATGTGAAAGAGAGTATGTGTGTGATTGAGAGCTGGTTTAGGTGAGGGAGCATGTGAGTATGTTATCGAGAGCATGTGTGAAAGTGAGAGAAAGACAGCATGTGTGTCTGTGTGTGAATGAGAGCTGGTTTAGGTGAGGGAGCATGTATGTGATTGAGAGCCTGTGTGTAAATGAGAGAAAGAGAGAGCATGTTTGTAAGCATGTGAATGAGAGTCTGTGTGTGAGAGAAAAGGACAGCATGTATGTGTGTGTGTGTGTAAGCCTGAAAAGATAGACAGCATGCGTGTAAATGTGTAATTAAGAGCCTATATAAGTGAGAGAGAAAAAGCATGTGTATATGTGAGCGATTGTGAGCTAGTGTGTGAGAGAGAGAGAGGAGAAAGTTGCAAGCAAACCACCCCTCCTGCTAATTCAAAACAATCTCAGGGCACCTGGATATCAAAAGTTCCCAGGTATGCAGAGCAAAACATTTTTTGTATCCTTATTATTTTTCATTACTGGGTCTTTGTGTCTGCTAGGGATGTGAATCGTGTCCTCGATCGTCTTAACGATCGATTTCGGCTGGGAGGAGGAGGGAATCGTATTGTTGCCGTTTGGGGGGGTAAAATATCGTGAAAAATCGTTAAAAATCGTTAAAAATCGAAAAATCGAAAAACCGGCACATTAAAACCCCCTAAAACCCACCCCCGACCCTTTAAATTAAATCCCCCACCCTCCCGAACCCCCCCCCAAATAACTTAAATAACCTGCGGGTCCAGCGGCGGTCCGGAACGGCAGCGGTCCGGAACGGGCTCCTGCTCCTGAATCTTGTCGTCTTCAGCCGGCGCCATTTTCCAAAATGGCGCCGAAAAATGGCGGCGGCCATAGACGAAAAAGATTGGACGGCAGGAGGTCCTTCCGGACCCCCGCTGGACTTTTGGCAAGTCTCGTGGGGGTCAGGAGGCCCCCCACAAGCTGGCCAAAAGTTCCTGGAGGTCCAGCGGGGGTCAGGGAGCGATTTCCCGCCGCGAATCGTTTTCGTACGGAAAATGGCGCCGGCAGGAGATCGACTGCAGGAGGTCGTTCAGCGAGGCGCCGGAACCCTCGCTGAACGACCTCCTGCAGTCGATCTCCTGCCGGCGCCATTTTCCATACGGAAAATGGCGCCGGCCATACGCGTATGGCCGGCGCCATTTTCCGTACGAAAACGATTCGCGGCGGGAAATCGCTCCCTGACCCCCGCTGGACCTCCAGGAACTTTTGGCCAGCTTGTGGGGGGCCTCCTGACCCCCACGAGACTTGCCAAAAGTCCAGCGGGGGTCCGGAAGGACCTCCTGCCGTCCAATCTTTTTCGTCTATGGCCGCCGCCATTTTTCGGCGCCATTTTGGAAAATGGCGCCGGCTGAAGACGACAAGATTCAGGAGCAGGAGCCCGTTCCGGACCGCTGCCGTTCCGGACCGCCGCTGGACCCGCAGGTTATTTAAGTTATTTGGGGGGGGGGTTCGGGAGGGTGGGGGATTTAATTTAAAGGGTCGGGGGTGGGTTTTAGGGGGTTTTAGTGTGCCGGCTCACGATTCTAACGATTTATAACGATAAATCGTTAGAATCTGTATTGTATTGTGTTCCATAACGGTTTAAGACGATATTAAAATTATCGGACGATAATTTTAATCGTCCTAAAACGATTCACATCCCTAGTGTCTGCTATTTTAAAATATTTTATTGGTATCTAGAAATTTTTGATATGAGTTTTTAATTATTGGATATTCCATTCATCCGCTGTTTTGAAATAATCTGTTCTTTTTGTTAGTATGATTTTGCTGCTATTGATTTTATATTTCTTGATTTGTTTTATAAGGATGGGTGATGTTTCTTTTTTTCCTTGGTTACACTGCATACAGAGACTCTGGCTTGTTGCGGTTTCCAATTCAGTTTTTGTCTGCATGCTGTTGCTATCCCGGTCGCCAGACTAGCGACCGGGCGCTTACCTCCGTGCTGAGGCCCCCGCTCGTGTCGTGCTCCGCCGGGGTTTCAGGCCTGTGCAGCCGCATGGCAGCGGCATCTCCCTCGTGGAGACGCCGTCGAGGCCGATTCTAACTCCTCCCCCCTGCCGAGGTACGCGCGCGCGCGAGGGGACAGCATTTGTAGGTCCAGCACCCGGAAGTGCTGAACCGCCCCTTTCCTGACGTCAGAGGCTGGCTGGCTATATAAACCAGCTTCAGTCTCTCTTACCTTGCCTTGCAACGAGGTCGCTCCTGTGAGTACTTAGTTGCTTCCCTGGATCCTGCCTTGCTCCGTTCCTGCTTGTTCCAGTCCTTGTTCCTGTGGTTCCTGCCGTGCTCCGTTCCTGCTTGTTCCAGTCCTTGTTCCTGAGGATCCGTTCCTGTTTGCTCCTGTCCTTGTTCCTGTGGTTCCGCTTCAGGTTTTCCAGCTTTTCGTCTTCAGCCAGCCTTGACCTTCGGACTTCTGCTTGACCCTTCTTGTCTTCAGCCAGCCCTGATTTTCGGACTTCTGCTTGACCCTTCTCGTCTTCAGCCAGCCCTGACTACCGGACCTCCTAAGTCCCAGCGACCCGGACCCCTACGGGCTCCTCCTGGGGGGGTCTCGGGTTTCCAGGGCGAACACTTGCTCCTACCCGCCAGATCCGTACCGCCTCCCGGCTCCTTTTCCATCGTCTGGTTTCCACTATCCAGACAGCCGGGCCAAGGGTTCACTAAACAGACTTTTCATAACACATGCTTCTAGTTATGCGTTTTGGTCTCTTTCTTCTTTGTTAGGTGAGGGTCAGCACATGTGATTCGGGTGAGGTTTTCTGCTGGCGTGTATTTTCTGTGTAGGGCTCTATAGCAGCCTGACTTGGTCCGTTTTCCTAATAGGAGGTGTATTGGTGTCTTAAGGCCTGGTGTAATATTTTCAGTGTTGCCTTTTCTTAGGTAAGGTGGTTACTGTTAAGTGCTGGAAATTGGTGCTGTTTTGGTGTGGGATGTTTCCTGTTTATGCAATTTCTGTTCAGATACAATATGTATCTTTTCCTTGTGTCATTCTTAACAATAAAAATAATACTGGACCTTTATTTTTATTTCCGCCATAAATTGTAATGAGCAGTGTGTCACACATGTGAGCGTGGTCTGTCAGGTGTGTCACGATGGGAAAAAGGTTGAGAACCACTGCTCTAGAACAGTGGTTCTCAACCTTTTTTCTGTCGGGACATACCTGACAGATGGTTCTCACATGCGTGACACACTGAACATGTGATCATCACCAGGCTAAATGTAAACAAACACTCTGCATTCCACAGGAACCCCCTCGACCCCCAACAATGGGTGCAGAGCAGAACTAGGACATTCCCGTTTCAATTTACCATACAAAAAAAGATATTTCTGGTGACATCTCAATAACAGCAACATAAACACTCTCTCCTACCAGGTGCAATATCCCTCCTTATGAATAAACAGTAATTTACCACCAATGCATGTTCTATTAAGAAAACACAACAAATAATATTGATACAAATGCCTACATGCTAGTAAAATACTTCACCTCGGTCACACACATAGAATAAACCTTCACCAAGTACAGAAAGACCACAAATTACAAATATGGAAACAAACTGGAATGGAAACCCAAAAAAGCCACTCTGCATTCTGTGCAAAACAAAAATAAAGCACCTATCAGACTTCCAGGATCTGAAATAATGTACACAAACTAATGTGCACAAAGTTACACCTGCATTATGGAACTCAAACAGTAACAACCCTACCTATGAAAAGTGTTTAGTAAGATTCTGTAACAAAAGGCAGCACTGCAAAAATTACACCAGGCCCTAAACACCAATACACCTCCTATTAGGAAAACAGAACAAACCAAGATGCTATAGATCCCTACCAAGAAACGACAAGCTCACAGAACACCCTTAGCTGGGTCACATACGCAGAACACAGACAGACTCTCACCAAATACAGAATAAAGTGACCATAAAGCTAATGTTTTTGTTTTTGAGTTATTTTACTGCATGCAGAGTTTGGCTTCTAGCTGTTCCAGTTCAGTTTTTGTTTCCACATTTCTAATTATACATTCCCCGAGAAATATAAAATAATTCTAAAACTAGAATATAATAAACCACCAGAGATTTCTCCGGTTCATGGTCTTGGGCGAACATTACCAGTTTTGGGCACTCCCATTCGGTCTGGCGACGGCTCCGCGAGTGTTTACCAAGGTGATGGTGGTAGTAGCCGCAGCCCTCAGGCAAGACGGGATTCTGGTTCACCCCTATCTGGACGATTGGCTCATCTGGGCGAAGTCGGAAACTCTTTGCAAGCTGGCGGTCCACACAGTGTTACATCGTCTTCATGCCCTTGCTTGGGTAGTCAACTTCGACAAGAGTCATTTGAGGCTGTCCCAGAACTTGCATTTCCTGGGCACACATTTCGACACGACTGTGGGCAAAGTCTTTCTACCACAGGACAGGATGCTCAAGTTGATGGTGCAAGTGCGCCGTCTTCTGGATCTCCCATTACCCACGGTTTGGGACTATTTGCAATTTCTTGGTTCTATGGCATCTACTCTAGAGGTGGTCCCCTGGGCTTTTGCGCATCTGTGACCTTTACAGAGAGCATCGCTTTCCCGTTGGGATCCCAAGTCCAAGGAGTTTCATTGCCTCTGCCCCTCATGGAGCCTGCCCGATCCAGTCTCGAATGGTGGTTAGTCCCAGCGCACTTACAGAAGGGAATGGATCTCAAAAATCCACAGTGGATAATTGTGATGATGGATGCCAGTCTTTTCAGCTGGGGTGCAGTCTGCCAGTCACAATCGGCTCAGGGACAGTGGACACTGCAGCAGGCCAAGTGGTCCATCAATCGCTTGGAGGTAAGAGCGGTTCGTCTAGAGTTACGCAGTTTTCTCCCACTGGTTCAGCATCAGTCGGTGAGAGTTCTCTCCAACAATGCGACGACAGTAGCATACATCAACAGACAAGGCAGGACGAAGAGTCATCCAGTCGCCACAGAGGCAGACAAGTTAATGGCCTGGGCAGAACGTCATCTGCGTCGTTTAGCGGCATCTCACATAGCCGGAGTGGAGAACGTTCAAGCAGACTTTCTCAGTCGCCAACAGCTCGACCCCGGAGAGTGGGAGTTGTCCGGGGAGGCGATGAGACTCCTCACTCGTCGGTGGGGGACACCCCGACTAGACCTGATGGCTACAAGCATAAATGCAAAGGTGGTTCATTTTTTCAGTCAACGGAGGGAGCATGGGGCAGAAGGGGTAGATGCACTGGTCCTCCCATGGTCCCAAGACGTGCTCCTCTATGTCTTTCCTCCGTGGCCATTAGTAGGAAAAGTCTTGCGATGGATAGAATCCCACAGGAGTCCCATGATTCTTGTGGCTCCGGAGTGGCCACGGAGGCCATGGTTTGCAGACCCTCATCAACCTGGCGGTCGATGGTCCCTTGCGTCTCGGCCATCTTCCCAACCTGCTTCGGCAGGGTCCGGTATTTTTCGAACAGGTAGCTTGCTTCTGTCTAGCGGGTTGGCTTATGAGAGGCGACAACTGAGAAAGAAGGGTTACCCGGAGGCGGTTATTACCACCCTGCTCAGCTCAAGAAAAACCTCTACTTCTCTTACTTATGCTCGAGTATGGAAAGTCTTCGATACTTGGTGTCGCGCTTGCATGTGTCTCCGCGACAGGCCACTGTAGTTAACATTTTGGCATTCTTGCAGGAAGGTTTAAAGAAGGGACTCACAGTTTGCTCCGCGTTCAGGTCGCGGCGCTAGGCTGTTCACGAGGTATAGTTGATGGATCCAGATGTGGCTCATTTTTTGAAGGGGCCAAACATTTGCATCCGCCGATTCGAGCTCTCTGTCCGTCGTGGAGTTTGAATTTGGTTCTTTGTGGTCTCTGTGACTCTCCCTTTGAACCTCTTAAGTGGGCCACCTTGAAGGATTTAACTCTCAAAACGGTATTTTTCATGATGATCTGTTCCGCTAGGCGTATATCGGAGATTCAGGCCTTGTCCTGCCGTGAACCATTCTTGCGCATCTCAAATTCGGGGATTTCACTGCGGACAGTTCCATTCTTTCTGCCAAAGGTGGTTTCCGCGTTTCATGTTAATCAGTCATTAGAGCAGCTGGCGTTTCCGGATTTAGATTGGTCTTCTCCTCAGGCTAGGGACTTGAGGAGGCTTGATGTGCGCCGCGTGCTCTTACAATAGTTGGAGGTGACTAATGCCTTTCTTCTCTCAGACCACCTTTTTGTCTTATGGAGCGGTCCTAAGAAGGGCTGTCAGGCTTCTAAGACTACTATTACGCGATGGCTAAAGGAAACCATCGCTTCGACATACATTTGTCGTGGCAGACCAGTTCCTGATGGTCTGAAGGCTCATTCATTTCGCTCCCAGGTGGCTTCATGGGCTGAGAGCCAATGTGTTTAGCTGCAAGAGATTTACAGAGCAGCGACTTGGAAATCCTTGCACACTTTTGCTACGCATTATCGTTTGGATGTTAGGGCTCCGGATGTTGAATCCTTCGGCAGCAGTGTGATGCGGGCAGGACTCTCCGGATCCCACCCCATTTAGGGCAGCTTGGGTACATCCCAGCAGTTTGGACTGATCCTGGTACGTACAGGGAAAGGAAAATTGGTTCTTACCTGCTTATTTTCGTTCCTGTAGTACCAAGGATCAGTCCAGACGCCCACCCAGATACTCTTTCCGGAGAGCCCGCTCACTGGTTTTCTTGTATTTCTTTCTTTGCAAGGTTTAGGAGACTCTGAAGAATATCCATTTCTCCATGTTATTTTTTCCTGTATATAGTTTTATTAATCTTGATCTAGTCATTGATTGTCCTATCTCCATTCTATTATTTCTGCTTTGTTATTCAATATACTGGAGGATCGCAGGCGGCACACTGGGTGATCATAGGGTGCCTTGAACTTTTTTCTCTGACTCCACCTGCTGGAAGGGAGACACAACCCAGCAGTCTGGACTGATCCTTGGTACTACAGGAACGAAAATTAGCAGGTAAGAACCAATTTTCCTCTTCCTCTTCCGGGCCACAGGGGCGGGAAGAAGAAAAGGTCACGTTCCTGTTGCCAGCTTCCACAAACTCTGCTGCCATTCCCCTCGGGGCTTGAATGTGCTGATACCCCGGGCAGGAACGGCAGCAGTATTCGTCTCGCTGAGGTGAAAGGGGGGGGGGGGGGGGGAAGAGCAGCGGGTGCACGACACACCTGCCAGTGCTTCGCAATACACTAGTTGAGAACCGCTGCTCTAGAAGCTTAACCAAATTTTTTTTAATTCAGCCAAACTACTAGCCTCTAGCAGCAAATTCCATAGTTTAATTATATGCTGAGTGTCCTCTAATCCTAATACTATTGGAAAGAGTAAATAACCATTTCCTAGCGATTTGGTCTACATAAGAACATAAGACATGCCACACTGGGTCAGACCAAGCATCCATCAAGCCCAGCATCCTGTATCCAACAATGGCCAATCCAAGTCACATGTACCTGATAAGTACCCAAACATTAAAAAGATCCCAAGCTACTATTCCTTATTGATTAATAGCAGTTTATGGCTTCTCTAGGAACTTATCCAAACCTTTTATAAATCCAGTTACACTAACTGCTGTAACCACATCCTCTGGCAATGAATTCCAGAGCTTAACTATGCATTGATTGAAAAAGAAATGTCTTCGATTTGTTTTAAAGGAGCTGCTTGCTAACTTCATAGTAACATGGTAAACGAAGGCGCATAAAGATCAAAAGGCCCATCCAGTCTGCCCAGTAGTAGGTTCCAACTTGGAATTTGATTTACTTTGCATACAATGGAGACTCATATATTGACTTTCCATGGTATGCAAATTTATCTCATGCATATTTATTGTAGATATCCTGAAAACCCGACTGGCTGTGGGGTCTCCAGGGCAGATTTGGGAAGCCCTGCCCTAATTTATCTAGCCTCTTCATAAGGAAACTGCTCTAACCTCTGTCATTTTTGTCATCCTCTTTTTCACTTTTCTAGTTCTTCTAAATCATTTTTGAGATGTGGTGGTCAGAATTATGCCCAATATTTTAAGTGCAATTGCACTATAGCTTGAATAGGCAAAATATAATATTCCCTGTTTTGTTCTATGTTCCTAGAATTCTATTTGTTTTTTAGCTGCTGCTGCACACCGAGCTGAAGATTTCAAAGAATTGTCCTGAATGACTCTAACATTCATTTGCTGAGTGGTAACTCCTAGAATGGAATCCAGCTTTGCTATCCATAGTTTGGAATATTTTCCCTAACTACATCACTTTGCACTTGTCTACATTTAATTTTATCTACTATTTAGTTGCCCAGTCTCATAAGACCCTTCTGTCCCTCAAAGTCAGCTTGCAGTTGAATAATTGTGTATCTTCTGCTTATTTGACCACCTCCCTCTTTACTCCCTTTTCCCAGGTCATTAATTAATGTTAAATAACACAGATCACTGATGCACTCCAGTAGTTACCTCTGTTCATTTGGAAAATTAACCATCCAATCATACTTACTGTTTCTTATCTTTTAACCAATTTTCAATCCACAACATTACTTATTACTACTACTATTTATCATTTTTAAAATTCTACTAGACATACGCAGTGCTGTACAGATACACATAAAAGCATACAATACAAACATACATGACAAACAAGAGTCTATGGGATGTGTATTTATTGTAGAGAAGTGATTAAGATTTAAAAGCAGCATCAAAAAGGTTTGTAAGCAGGATTTGAATATGGTTAGAAAAGAAGCATGATGCACTAACTCAGGAAATCTATTCCAGGCATAAGGCACAGCAAAGTTGAAAGCACGGAGTTGAACGTTGACGGAGAAGGTCACAGATATTTAAGAGCGACTTGCCAGATGGACAAAGTTCATGAGTAAAACTTTAGGGAGAGAGAGAAAAAGTAGTTAATGAGGAGCTAAAGAGTAAATACATTTGTAGACGAGTAAAATAAACTTGCTGTGAGAGGAGCTAGTAGTGCCTTGAGTAAGATGTGACTTGAGAAGGGGGTTACATGGTTATAGTAACAGTGAAGGAAGATAAGTTAGATAGCCATATTTTGAATAGATTGCACTGGAAAAAGATGGTTCGTTGGGAAGCCTGTGAAGAACACATTGTATTAATCTACAAAGAGAGAAAAGGGAATGTGAGTTTTGCAGGGAAAGGCAAGAAGTTCCATCTTGGCCATAAGAAGTTTAAGGTGGCACTCATGTCAGATAAGCAGGCTGAGATATAAGACTGGATTCTTGGTGAAATTTCTGGTGTAGAGAGGTAGATTTGAAAGTCATCAGTATAAAAGTGGTGTTGAAAGCTATGGGAGGAGATCAAAACACCGAGGGAAGAAGTGAAGAGAGTAAAGAAAAGTGGAGCCAGGTCAGAGCTTTGAGGCACACTGACTGAAAGTGGAATAGCAGTGGAAGAAGAACCATCAGAGGATAAGGTAAAAGTACGATAGAGAGTTAATAAGAAAACAAAGATAGAGCACTTTACAGAGTGTCAAGGAGCAGACAATGATCAACGATGTCAAAACCAGCCTGTAGGTCAAGGAAGATGAGAACTGAGCAGTAGGACATTGCCTCCTATCCCAGGGCTTTTTCATTTCCTTAGGAGTCCCAAATGAGGGACTTTGCAAAATGCTTTTTGAAAAAATCCAGGTATAATATATCAACCGACTCTTTTCTATTAATGCACATCTATCTATGTGTTCAGTGATTTTGTTTTTAACAACAGCTTCCATTATATCGCCCAGTACCAATGTCAAGCTCACCAGTCGGTAGTTTCCTGGTTTATCCCTGGAGCCCTGTTTAAAAATTGTCATATTTTCTATCCTCCAGTCTTTAGGCGTAATGCCAAAATTTAGTGATATATTACCAGTAACATGTCTGTTTCATGTTTGAGTTCTTTCAGAACTCGAGTGAATACTGTCTGGTGCTAGTGATTTGCTGCTATTTGTCAGTTTGCTATAATACATTTTCTACTTTCACCGTGATTTGCTTCAGTTTCTCAGACTCATCACCTTCAATGAACAGTTCTAGTATGGGTATTCTTCAAACATTCTCCTCAGTGAAGACTGAAGCAAAGAATTTATTTAGTTTTTCTGCTATTTCCTCGTCCTCTTTGAGCACCTTTTTACTTCTTGGTCATCTTGTCATCCAAATGACTTCATTTCAGACTTTCTGCTTTTGATGTACTTGAAAACTAATTTATTTGGGTTTTTGTCTCTCTAGCTAGCTTCTTTCCAAATTCTCTTTTGGCCTTCCTTATAACTATTTTTCATCTAGCTTGCCAGTGTTTATGCTATTTCCTAATCTCATTTGAACTTGCTTTCCATTTTTTTAAAAGATTACTTTTTTGGCTTTTATAGCCTTGTCTTCCTCACTATGTAATCATGCTAGCAGTTATTTAATCTTCTTTCAACCTTTTTTTAATGTATGGAATACATTTTGTCTGAACTTCCAATTCACAAAAAAACACTATTATTACAAAACTTTTTCACCTTTCTCCCTTATTAGATCCCAAAACCTTATTAGCTGTTCAGGTATACATTAACTGCTCCTTTTAGTTTTTTTCTAACAAAATTTTTCATTTTATCATAGGCTCCTTTTTTAAAGCTAAATTCTACTGTGGTACATTTGTTAAATACTTTCCCTCTGATGATTATTTCAAACTTGAGAGCATTATAATTAGTATATCCAAGCAGCCCCACCACTGTTACCCCTTGCAGTTTTTTGAAAGCTTACCATTTTCAGTCATCTTTACTGTACCACCTTGATATATCCAAAATATGGATCTAACATGAATAATTGGTTGAAGAGATTTTGAGAAGCAAAGCATAAGAGCATATGACCACAATAATGGGGGGGGGGGGGGGGTGTCACAGACAGATGGACAGACATAACTGGGCCGTAAGACCTGTTATAAAAAGGCCCGGCTGATGTGTTGGTAAATTTATGTGCATAAAACTTGTGTGCATGTATAATTTACCCGGACTGAGCAGAGGTGTTCCCAAAGGTGAGGGTGGGCAAGAGTTAGCACTTAGGAACACACTTTTCCATCTTGAAAAATATGCAGGTAAAAATTAGCAAAAAGAAAGCCTGTACACAAATTAGCAGGTGTAATTGTGTGCAAGCAGTTTTGGTGGGATAATTTACAAAGTGAAGACACACATGTAATTTCATTTTGAAAGTTGGTGTAACTTATGTGCATAAAGTATTTGCCAGCTAACTTATGTGGGCTGTTACACAGTTACCCTGTTAATTAATGGCTTGTGATGCAACAGAAGACAGAAGACATTAATTATTTATTTAAGTGTTTTTATATACCATTGTTTGGAACTGGCCTTCACAACGGTTTACAAGAGAAACAACAGTACATAGAACAGCTAACAGGTGCATGGAACGAACGTAAATAAGATTACAAAGGGAAATGGAAAGGAATGGAGCTAAGAAACAGGGAAGATGATATTATGAGGAGATTAGGTACTACTAGAGCTTTGATGGAATGTCACGGTTAGTACAAAGGATCGTGCATATGACAGAGAGACTGCAAGAGAAACTACTCCATAGTGCAAATATTAATGCTTTCTGCTAGTAAAGCCACAAAAAAGAAAAACTGGAGCAGATTTTTTTAATTCAGGATCATGCCGTCATGACTGTCTGTGGCTGGGAGTGCTGTTAAGATAGCATTTACAGTAATTTCTCAATGGCTGGCTAAAACCACAGCACCTCAAATAGATCCGAAGGGAGCTGCAGAAGGAGGGTGCTGTAGCACTCACAGGCCGATGCAGTATCGTGCGCTGAGCCTCGCGCACAGGTCAATGAGCGCTTAGATGCGCATTTTGGACTTGCGTTCATAACCCCCGATGCAAAACAATGTCCAAACTCGTGCATAGCTAATAGTGCTTATCACATGTAAATTCCATGTAGATGAGGCTATTAGCTATTACCCCGCGATACAAAAAATCCCCGTGTGCCCAAGGCGCACTTTTTAATCTGGCAAATTTTACACCTGCCCGGAGCAGGCGTAAAGTCTTCCCATTCATCAAGGGCTTAACTTAAAAACAAAAAAACTGCTTTTCTGTGGTTCCTCCTACTTAGAATCATCACGATACTAAGTAGGAAGAACCACAGAAAGCAGCACCATTAAAAAAAATGTCTTGACGTAAAAGAAATTTCAGGGCGCACAATATACATCCACAATATACACGCTGAGGGCCATGGTTATAGTGCATGCATATTGTGCCAGTAAATGAGCTGCTGCTGGATAAATTGAGAATCCATTTTGGCAACCTACACACACACACAGGATACTTAATATTAATTTATTCTCTGCTTCACGTACTGCCGATTTGTCCATTCACTGACACGTTATTGAAAAGGACAAATCGGGAACAGCCTTGCTGGGGGTTGGAGAGGGAGCTCTGGCCAGGCTGTTGTGGACGCACAGCCACTTCTCCTGGGTGCCCAATACAGAGCACTAGGGACGGACAAATTATCCATTGCACGTCCCTTTTAGCTCGGAAGCTCATTTGCAGATTGCATCGAACACCCAGGAGAGGTGGATGTGCTTGTATTCAAAAAACTTGACTTCATTTTGGACGTATGTTTTTTACGCACATAACATTGCAAATGCCTGTTAATATTCCTGTTGAAATTGATCAGGGACCCAGCATGCTGGCCGTCTCATGAAACTTGTCTTTGAACCATAAAGAAGAAAGAATCCGGGTCAGGATTGGGATGGAATGAACGGAAATAAAAGTAAAATGGAGTTGATTGCATGCCTCCAGTTAATGTTTTTAAATTGGTCCTGGTTTTTGTTTTTCAGGTGGAACCAGTTAGATTTGGCCATCGTGCTTCTGTCTGTCATGGGCATCACTCTGGAAGAGATTGAGATCAATGCGGCTCTGCCAATCAACCCCACCATCATCCGCATCATGAGGGTGCTGCGCATTGCCAGGGGTAAAGGCAGGGAGCAGACAGTGGGAGGTCTTGGAAGCGCTATAATTAAATCAGAAATGCAAATGAGGAGGAGTGGGAGAGGGGAAATTGCAATTCTGCATCCCAGTCTGTTGCCAATCAATCGGCTTTTGAAATAGTTGCCAAGCAACCGGGCAACCCTACTGCCAGGCAGGGGCACAAAGCCCAGGTTTTGTTTCTCTTTTAAACGCTGCAAAGAGTTTCCCCCTGCCCCTGCCACACAGTCAGGGGAATCGAGGGGGAGGGGAGGGAGAGAAGGAAATGAGCTACTGAGGGTGCAGTTTGAGAATTGGGGTGAGGGTCAAAATTAAGGCTGACAGCAGTTAACTGAGGCCAAAAGAGGGTTGTTTGTTGGGGTTTTGGGGGGGGTGAGGGACTGAGGAGGATAACTGAGGTTGGAGATGGAAGGGAGGGCACTGAGAGAAAAGTGGATCAAGCTGGGAAGGGGAGAAAGGATTGAGGACTTAGCACACAACACAGAAACACAAGCACACACACACACACAGGGAGGATAACTTTGAAACATGTGCACGCGCGTGCCCATATGTGTGTGTAAATGGGCGCGCACAATTTTACTTTAGTTTTGTATAACACGGGAGGTAATTTTCATAGGAGTCACATGCATAAATGTAACATACTATCATAGCAATTTTCAAAAGCACTTGCGTAAAGTGCACCTGCACGAGTAAATCTTATGGCACATTTGGTAGCAATTTTCCAAAGCCCACTTAAATGGGTAAAGTGCATTTACAGGTGTAAAACCCAATTTTAAGCATGTAAATGCTTTTTTAAATCAGGATCTTTGTGCGTTTCACATATGCATGTATTATAAAATATCCAAATGTTTGCTATACAAAATGCACGTGTATATAGGCCTACACGCAAATACATATGATACATTGAAACCACGGTATTTCAATATATTGAACGTGTGGACTTTGTCCACCTGTTTTAAACATATATGTGCAAAAGTAAACGAAGACTTACTCACAAAACTCCCTATTTGCGTGCGCAACTCGGCCAGTTTTACAGCCTGCACACATTGAGAAAATTACCAGTTTTACCTATTAGTCCACCAGTTCGCCCAGTCCTTGTTGTCCAGCCTGAACTCCCCCTAGTTTACCTAGACCTGTCCCCCCAGTCAATACTACACAATAGGCACATTTATTATCACTTATGCGAGACAATTAGCAGCATTGTCTCGCATTAGCAGCATTGTGTGTGCAAATTTCTTTTCGTTTGAGCAACAATTTGTTTAAACCTCCAGTTTTTTCAGCGCTAGTATTAGTGTTTCATTTCTGTATATAGCACAAAGAAAAATGTATGTGAGCGACCATGTAAAATCTGTGAACGATGCTCTGAAATGTATGAGCAATCACACACATGCTCAGCTTAGAGGAAACTATGTTTAGCAGATGAAAAAATACACAAGCAAGTTGGAAAACGTACATGGGTGTGTGTCTTTTAAAATAGGAACTTACGTGTGCATGTGCTGGCCCCACCTCAGTACGGCTGTAGGCCGCTCCTTTTTTTACACACATATATTCGCGCGCAAAAGCGCGCATACGTGCGGCTTTTCTAAAACACGGAATACGCGCATATCGATTACTCATACATGCATATGCTAATTTTTGCACACATAACACTTTTAAAATTCACCTTTTAATGTGAAGACAGTCTTTAGACACGGAGTTCATCCTTCCACTCTTGAGAGGGAAGGGTCTATGTGCGTACTGCACTGTGAAATCTTTGAAAACTCAAATCCCGTCATTTGTGATGGGCATTCTTCTAGTTTATAATAGAATCCGTTTTTGTGTGTGTTCTTTTCTTGAATTTTTTCCTCAACATGCTTTTAGATCAAATTTAGAACCTTCCCCCAACCCCATGCATTCCCTTTTCCCTGTCTTCTCCGCAGTGCCCAGTTTTCTCTAGCAGGCGTTTATCTATTATAGAGGGGAAGACCCAAGACCCAGCCCCATAGAAACATCATTGGCAGCCTTTTTTGTCACTTTACTTTTCTCTCACCCTTCCTGCAAAAAATTCAAGGCTGTCTGTGACTGAGCGGATAAGGTGCAGTCCTTCTTTAGGTTTCATCCAGTGCCACTTTAACACTTGCCAGCTGATGTTTGCCACAGTTGGTTGCCCATCACTCTGTCTTGCAGAAGGCTGCGATTGTTGTTTTTGATCAACAGAGATCCCCTGTGTTGATTAAATTTAATTCCTGTCCCTCATACCTTTTGCTTTTCCAGTGTTGAAGCTGTTGAAAATGGCAACAGGGATGAGGGCGTTACTGGACACTGTAGTCCAGGCTCTTCCACAGGTAAGAGAAATGGGCATTCTTTATTTATTTTTTTTTCTGTCAGAATCTGTGACTGCTTATATTCCCTTTAAGGCCACGCTCACTGTTGTTTTCCATCAGGCAGTTATCAGGAAACTATCACATATGGATAGTATTTGCCATGTTTTGAGTTTTTTCCCCAAGCATAATTATTTGTTTTATACCTTTCCAGGCAGAGAATTCAAGGCATGTTACAGACAACAGTGGATTGTATGACTTCAAAATCCTTGATATAGAAGGTTACTTTAGTTACATAACAGCATATAGTTCTAATGTTACAAAATAGGAGTATAGAGGTCGATATTCAAAGCTGTTTAGACAGATAACTCTCAAGTTATCGTCTAAAGGCAAGTTTTGGAATATTGAGCTACTTGTCTGGCTAGATTTTAGCCAGATAAGTCAATATCCAGCTAAAACCTAGCCAGATTTTTTTTTAAATAGGCATTCGGGGGGGTTTAAGGGCGGAGTTAAGCTATCCAGCTAACTTATCCGATTTTTAGCTAAAGCTGGCTAAGTTAGCCAGATAACTTTAGACCTGCTTCAGAGTAGGTCTAAAGTTATCTGGCATTGTGTGGCCGGATAATCAACCACTTAAATGGTTATCCTCAAAAGATATCTAGTTAAGTGGCACTCCCGTAGGAAAAAAAACCTTCACCATGGGCTTCCCAACTCAATTCCCATTCCTCTAACTCAAATTTAACAAACCCCTGCTGGCCAAGGTCCCTCGCCCCGAAACTCCTAAACCAAAATTTCAGCACTGGCCAAACCCACCCTCCCTGCTAAATACTAAAAAAAAATATTACTTCCTTGCTACGCCCCCCCCCCCCCCATGCCGCTACCCTACCTCAGAAGCCCTCCCACCCACCTAGTACCTGAATCATGGCCCCATTTTGAAACCCGAGATTGCAGAACAATGTGATCCCAGGCGCTTCCTGCGTTACTCTGGTAATAGAGCTGGAAGCATAGGCTATCAGCAGAAATACTCAGGGCTGGGAATACAGAATATAGGCGGTCACAAGGATAGTATGAGGATCGAGTATGAGGTTTCAGGTTAAAATGATAGGAATAGGCAAATAACCTCCTTAGGAGCAGTTTGGTGAGATAATTGTTCTTAGTACATCTTATTCATCGACCATTGTAGACTAGATGTTGATAGTGGAGGTGTTAACACCATAAGAATTTATAAACAAAGGTCTTGTGAGTTATATACAAAGATTTGACATCATAATGATCTGTACCCATATTTGGGAGCTATCTAGAAGGATTGTAGTGTGACTTCTGTCATCTCAGGTCTGTCAGCAGTTGTTGTACGCTGGTGTCGAGTCACTAATAATGCATGTGTCACTAGGAACTGGCAAATGCTGTTCCAAAGAGCCAGGTTTTCACCAGTATCTTGAAGGATGACTAATCTGGAGCAAGCTTAGGGGCAGATCTTTAAACCTGCGCGCGGGCATAGATTTTATAACATGCACGCACTGCAGCTCGCATGTTATAAAATCCAGGGTCGGCGCACGCAAGGGGGTGCACAATTGTGCAACTTGCGCGCGCCGAGCCGCGTAGCCTTCCTCCGTTCCCTACGATTTCAGAGCGGCCTCGGAGGGAGCTTTCCTTCCGCCCCCCCCCCCCACACCTTCCCCTCCCTTTCCCTATCTAACCCACCCCCCCCCAGCCCTATCTAAAACCCCGTCCTTACCTTTATCGGGAAAGTTACTCCTGCCCAACTTGCTGCTGGCGTGCCATCCCCCAGCACGGTGGCTGTTCCGGAGGCCTCGGTCCCGTCCCCAGGCGCGCACTGCAGCTGTTCCGGAGGCCTCGGTCCCGTCCCCAGGCCGGCACCCCGCCCCCGGCCCCGCCCCCTGAATGCCCCTTTTTCGAAGCCCCGGGACATACGCGCGTCCCGGAGCTTGCGCGCACCGCCGAGCCCATGCGAGATAGGCTCGGCGCGCGCAGGGGCTGCTTGGGGCAGCTTTTCGGGGGTTACGCGCATAACCCTTTGAAAATCTGCCCTTTAATGTGGAGTGGTAGTGAGTTCCAGAGTGCTGGTACTGAGCCTGCTGTTCCCCAGAGAAATGCTTCCAGTGCCAGAAAAAGCCAAAGTTTGTATTGCTGACTTTGAGGAGAGCATGTTTGGAATTTTTTTTCCCTGCAGAGACTTTCACTACTCTTGTCAGCTCTGTCCTGCAGTTTGTGGGGGTAATTTTGTAACTGCCCGCATTGTGCTTAATTCCTGGTCTGTTTTTAACTGGTACATACTTTATGTGCTTTGTTGATTGTTGTTATTGCTTTTGTTTGGATTCTTTGTATACTGCTTTGCCTGGTTTTTATTTAAGACCGAGAAAGAGGTTAATAAGAATAGCAGTTAAATAAATAAATAAAATGCATTGGTTCGAAGTCTGCAGGTTATCTTTTATTTGCTGACTTTACCATAATTTCACATTTTGTGAAATGATGCATGTACTTTGACTTTGAAAATCACCCAGGAAAACAGCCTGCACATGTATACACCTGCTAATTTTGTGGGTAGCTTTTCAGAGAGACGTACGTTCATGCTTTTCAGAATTCAGAAGGCTGCAAACCCCTCCTCCATCCTGTGCCCGGGACCACCTCTCCTCACTGCGGGGGAAAGTTGTGTATATTGTGGCACTTACCTGCCTACGTTTACTCTTCCACAGAGAGGGGAGTTTTTTAAAAAGCCCCTTTTCTCTGGTAAAGCAGTGCTCTTACCTGTGGGAATGGTTTGGAAGATCACCCTCCTTATGTACAACTAAAATGGATCAAATTATATCTTTGGCCTGTTTTTCATTTGGGGATGGAGGGATTGCTCTTACTGCGAAGGATACCTCCTTTACATGGTGACTCCACCTCCCCGCCCCCCCCCCCCCCATGAAAAAAATAGGCCAAAATACAATTTCATCCATTTTAGTGGTACATAGGAAGTGCGGGAGAGAGAGATGACAAGAATAGAGCAGTACCACTTTTCAATTATTACATATGGGAGTAATTGTCAAAAGGATTTATGGGCATAAAAGTAGCATAGAAATGTTCAAAAGCTCATTTACACCCGTAAAACCCAGTTTTAAGCACGTAAATCATTTTGAAAATTACCCCCATAATTTATAAAAAAAATCTGCATAGAATATATGATGATTTAATACTTTCAAATGTTACATATTCTGATCTAAAGTGAAAATGTAAACATTGATTTTTCTATTTTGGTTGTCCTTAACTTTTTTTTCAGGACTGGTACTGTTCTTGATCGCTTTTCTGCTTTCATATTGTCAGTCATCTCCTCCTTTTTCTGGTTCTCTTTTCTATTTTCAAATACATTTCTTTGATCAACCACTAGATTTTATTGTAAGAAGTGCATTTGTCTTTCCCTCACCCTTTGAGGCAGTGAACATGAACTCAGCAACATCCTCAGCCCCAGGAGTAGAAACCTGACCTGAGGTTTGAACCCAGATCTCTCCCTTGGTGGTATAGAGTGATAGACCTTGGTACTTGCCATGCTTAACCATGATGGCAAGAAGTATGATGTTGTGATGGTGTGATGCCTCAGTAGCAGTACTGTGTTCTACCATGTGAGAGAGGCGTGTTCAGTTTTTGAGCCTGCTTTTGCTTCTCAGGCCAGCTGGGGATGCTGCAGATACAGTATTCATAGCCTCCTGGTAGATGGAGGGGGAAGAAAGGAGTTTTCTGCCATTGCACAGTGATGGCACCTAATAGACAGACTCACAGTATATGGCCCCCTGGCTAAGGACTATCACTATGATGGCCATGCTAGATGGGCGAGAGAATAGGGGTAAATATGATTGAAAAGGTAAGTAATTCTGAACAAAGGCTCATGGCACTGTAGAGCTAGTCGAGGCTGGTTCATATTTGGCTAGAAACCTATAGGAGCAAGAGGAACCTGCCAGAACAAAAACAAAGCATGAAATCAGAAGGTATCACAATACCAACCATGTAGGTTTAGATGAAGATGTCTGCAGAAAAGGAACAATTGGTCCACCCAATCTACCCATTCCTTATCGTTCCCCAGATCAGTCCAGACACATCAATCCAGCTGCATGAGGTTTCCTCCCCTACCAGCAGATGGAGACAGAGAATTTTCCTTTTGTGTTTACCTGCTGTGTGGTCACAGGTCTTAATCTATGGTCTTCTCCCTCTTCCAGTTACTGTGTCTTTCCCAAACATGCTTGTATTCTGTCAATTTTGGCTCCTACCACCTCCATAGGAAGTCTGTTCCAGGTGCCCATCCCCCTCTCAGTGAAAAAAATATTTTTTCACATTCCTTTTGAACTTCGTTCATTACAGCTTCATATGATGACCCTTTCTCCTTGAGCCTTATATTCTATGAAAAACATTGTTTTCTGGTACTTAATTCTATCATATCACCTCTTTTCTTTCTTCTAGAAAGTACATTTTTAGCTCCTTCAGTCTTTCTGTGTATGGTTTATAGTGCAGGCCTGGCACCATTTTGGTGCCAGGCCTTTGAATTGCTTCTACCTTGTCAGTGTCCATTTATAGACATGGTGCTCATAAATGAATGCAGTTCTCAAGGTGAGGTAGTACTAGAGACCTGCAGAAAGGTAATATTATTTCACTTACTTCTGTCTTTCTCTTTATGTACCCAAGTATCCTATTAGCTTCCCCAATTGCCTATCTTTGCTCGAGCGCCCTCTGTCTGCCTCCATTCCATTGGCGCCCGAGTTTCCAGGACATTATCCAGTCCAGAGTAAGACTGTATCATCCCTCATCTGCTGTCTCTGGGCTGAACCAACTCTTGCTTCGACTACACACAGAAGCCCATCTAAGTCCTGCCGACCCTGGCACCCAAAGGCTCAATCCGTGGGGAACGAGGGCTGGTATAGGTGAAGCTCCAGCGGCCTCTGTCTATCAGCCCACTCCGCCTGCCGACAGTGAGGACCCGTAGGTCCTTACCTACGGGTTGCGTCAACCCCACCTCGGCCCAAAGGTCCACCTTCTGGCGCAACACAGCAATGGAGATGGCTTTGACAACACGGCATTATGCGTGATTGTTCAAAGATTTCCTCCTTGTGTGTTTGCAATCAGCAGCTGGCACTTTGGTTATTGCAACTCTATTTTTTAAAGACAAAACCTGACAGACAATAAATTAGGGACTGCATCACAAAAAAATATCCTTGTTTAAAACAGTGTAGAAATGTTTAAAAATATGCACAGAAAGGGGCTCCCCTTCAAATCTCCCTACTCAAACAAATTCCTAGAAAATGTTTGCCAAATACTCACTTCCAGAAATATATGCAAAGCCAATAATAGCTTCTCCCTTACCTTCCACTTTCTGCAGTCCTGTGTGCTTGCTTCTGTACCCGGTGTTTGGTTTTCTAATGGAGGCCTCCTTAACTTTTTGTAGAAGACTTCTTTTGAGTTCACGTTCTTCCTCCCTTTTTTCAGCTTCAGAATGAAAATCTGTTTTTTTTTGGCAATGCCATTACAGCTCTTATCTCCTAACCACCACAAAATAAACCATTATTTATTTGTTTGTTTCATTGATTATTTTTTTATTTAGCAAATTTCAGATTCCACCTTTAGCAATACCCACTATTCTAGGTGGATAACAGTGATCAAACATTGAAGATTTTGACAATACAAGTCAAACAATATCAAATAAAATAATATTAAATAACAGCTCTTCAAATTGCTCTGCCTGTAAAATAAACTAAAAATCTCATTACCAATGAATATAATATGGCAATTATGTGGTTGTGGGTGTTCTACTTATCATGCTTAATTGTATTTTTGTACAGGGGGGTGGGAGGGTAGGAATGGGGATTTCTTTATAGTGGGGAAATAGATTGTTCCTGTTTCTGTATCTACTACTGAGCAGGGATTGGGAAGTGTCCACCGAATACCCTACATTTTGTTGTAACGTATTTTTGCAATAAAAAAGATTTGAACATACAAATCTCAACAGCAAATAGCTTCAAATTCTACCCACAGTCTTATCTATCTGTCTTCTTTTTCTTCCTTTATTTGCCAGTCTCTTTTTTTTTTTTTTTATTTCCCCTTATTTCTCTTTTGTCAATGTTTCCTTCTCCATCGGTCAGACTCAACCTGCCACACTCGGGATGTGAGTTATGTGATCATTGTTGACGTTCCCAACAATCCCAGGCAGAGCCTGGGGAGAAATGTCACCTCAAACTAGACTAATTGCAGGATTTCCTAGGGCTCAGAATGCTGCTGCTCTGAGAATGAGATTGGCATGTGATAGCACACAAACATTTGGTTAACAAGCTACGAGTCTGTGCAAGAAAGGATTTCTTGATGGATAAGCAGCCTGCACAACAGCCTGATGTCTCCCTGAGCTTCAAGAGATGAGCAGAATTGAAGGAGTAATGCATCAGAATGGTACTGCCGATCTGAGATCACAGCACTGCTCTTTTGAGAATGATTGCAGTTGACTGCTGGTTTTCTATGATTTGAAACTGCTCTGGCATGGCTATACTGGGTGAGCCCAATTGCAGTGAATTTTAAAGGGCTTGCCTAGGACATGCGGTGGAATGGAGGTTGGTGGCACTGCAATAATCTTTAACCTACCTTTAGTGGGGATCCCTATCTTCTGCTAAGAAGGAAGTTCATGTAATTCTAGTGACAAGGTGCCACATAAACCACTTTCCGCCTCTGGAGGCTGTTGAATCTTCATCACTCCCGAAAGAAATGAATCATCAACCTTTTCCACCAATCTGTCTGTCCAAAGGCATAATCATTTTCACAGAGTAGAATGATCGTGGTTAAAACCTCATGTGAAGGCCAACCATGGTCCTGAAATTCAGTCTAATGAAATTCACCAGCACCTGATCCTTGGCCATCGTAAAATGTACAGATCTTTTCCAAAAGCACATTATTAACACTTGTCCTTCTCTTTACGTATTTATTTCTTTTGATCCAGCAGTTTCCTCCTGCTTCTTTGACTTCCAACTTGGTTGAAACCAGGGTTGGGATATGGTGCTACAAGCCTTTATTTGAAACTACCTGGGGATTTCCCCCCCCCCCCCCATTTTTATATTCCCTCCCAATTTACTTAGCCCAGACATTGCAGCAACAGTCCATGACCAGGGACCATGCCCCAGGGCTCCTTTCAGAATCCTGAAATCATGGGCCCTAAATCCATTGCACAATGTCTGGGATGCCATAACCCCTCTCTTCCCTCCCACAAGGGGCAGCGAGTGTTGCCTCTGTGGCATCCTCAGGGAGCAGAAGGCCTGAGCCAAAAATCAAACAGGCTTCTCCAAATGACAGTACATAATACTGCCATTGAGCCTCCAGGCTGGCCTTCCTTCCCTTTAATAAAAGCAAAAGTAAAAACTTGGAAATCACTACAAAGTCTATGCACATGAATGATTTTGACTAACTTGTTAGATGCGAGCCTTTGAGGTATATTTTGGGGGCAATTTTCAAAAGTCCACCAAGTTGCAAAGTACACATGTACCTTGTGGATGATTTTCAAAGGGAATCTACTAGGGATGTGAATCGTGTCCTCGATCGTCTTAACGATCGATTTCGGCTGGGAGGGGGAGGGAATCGTATTGTTGCCATTTAGGGGGGTAAAATATCGTGAAAAATCGTTAAAAATCGTTAAAAATCGAAAAATCGAAAAATCGAAAAACCGGCACATTAAAACCCCCTAAAACCCACCCCCGACCCTTTAAATTAAATCCCCCACCCAAATAACTTAAATAACCTGCGGGTCCAGCGGCGGTCCGGAACGGCAGCGGTCCGGAACGGGCTCCTGCTCCTGAATCTTGTTGTCTTCAGCCGGCGCCATTTTCCAAAATGGCGCCGAAAAATGGCGGCGGCCATAGACGAAAAAGATTGGACGGCAGGAGGTCCTTCCGGACCCCCGCTGGACTTTTGGCAAGTCTCGTGGGGGTCAGGAGGCCCTCCACAAGCTGGCCAAAAGTTCCTGGAGGTCCAGCGGGGGTCAGGGAGCGATTTCCCGCCGCGAATCGTTTTCGTACGGAAAATGGCGCCGGCAGGAGATCGACTGCAGGAGGTCGTTCAGCGAGGCGCCGGAACCCTCGCTGAACGACCTCCTGCAGTCGATCTCCTGCCGGCGCCATTTTCCGTACGAAAACGATTCGCGGCGGGAAATCGCTCCCTGACCCCCGCTGGACCTCCAGGAACTTTTGGCCAGCTTGTGGGGGGCCTCCTGACCCCCACGAGACTTGCCAAAAGTCCAGCGGGGGTCCGGAAGGACCTCCTGCCGTCCAATCTTTTTCGTCTATGGCCGCCGCCATTTTTTCGGCGCCATTTTGGAAAATGGCGCCGGCTGAAGACGACAAGATTCAGGAGCAGGAGCCCGTTCCGGACCGCTGCCGTTCCGGACCGCCGCTGGACCCGCAGGTGATTTAAGTTATTGGGGGGGGGGGGGGGTTCGGGAGGGGGGGGGATTTAATTTAAAGGGTCGGGGGTGGGTTTTAGGGGGTTTTAGTGTGCCGGCTCACGATTCTAACGATTTATAACGATAAATCGTTAGAATCTGTATTGTATTGTGTTCCATAACGGTTTTAAGACGATATTAAAATTATCGGACGATAATTTTAATCGTCCTAAAACGATTCACATCCCTAGAATCTACCTAGGCAGGCTCTCTTTGAAAATGAGCTGCATGTGCACAAATCGTGTGCATACTCTGCACTTGCTATTTCTGTGAATGGCCAATCAGGGGTAAAACAGCAAGCGTGTGAATGAAATGCATATATTCTGCTTTCCTCCCCCGACCTAAACTTACTGTCTAGATCACCACTATTTGACCTAGCTACAAGTATAAGCACAGTGCAGATGTGCATGTTTGTTAAGTTGCTTTGAAGGGAACATTAGTCAACCAGAGCAATCTGCCCAGGTAAATACTAATTTACCTGAGCCATTAATATTACTAGTTATTAATTTAATCAAATTTAACATAACACCCGTCTGTCAAAAGGACAGCATAACATAAACAACAAAAAAGACAAAATGCTATGCAAACAAACAATATATAAAACAAACAAATGAAACAAAAATAAACCTGCTGCATAACAACAAACAATACAACATGGTCTCAAAAGGACATCATCAAATGCTTTAAAGATCATACATCAAATATGCAGCAAGAAAAATAGAACAAAAATAAAACCAAGAAGAAAACATATCATAAAAGTTAATAAAAGATACATGTAAAGAAAAAACAACAAAAAAAAAAGGCAAAAGGATAAAGTCATAAAGCATCAATCAAACACTAGCATCTTAAACACAAATATTCAGGGAAAAGCTTGAGAGAAAGGGAAGGTCTTAACTAATTTCCTGAATACAAAATAATTGATGCATAAAAAAAGACTTGAAGGTCAGCTTATTCCAGGTACAAGGTGCAATACATGTTAGAGCACACTTCCTGGTGCTAGTCAACCAGACCTTTTAAGGGAGAGTTCTTCTAGAGCTCCCATAGAAGAGCATAACTGACATTTTGAGTGTAGGGAGTTAACAGATTTTGTAAGTGAGATGCACCAGTGCCATGCAAAGCTCTAAAAGCTAAGCAAACAATTTTAAATTGTAAGTGATAAGAGTCAGGCAACCAGTGAAGGTTTGTGAAGATAGGCATTATTTTTTGCTTGGTGCATGTTCCATACGCAACTATACAGATAGCTTAACGCAATCTTCTCCTTCACAGAAGAGGAGGCTGCTGCTTCAGCTCCAAACTTTATTAGAAGGTAAAACAGATAAAGAATCTTACTCTGAATAAACTGGAGAAAAGACCTACCGAAACAGTCTGGGTCACAGAAATAAAGGCAAGTAAAAAGAGGCTGCTTCTGCAGGGCTAAGACAGAACAGCTGCTGAGGCCCACAGGCCAAGCAGACCTGGCTGGACACATGAGGAAAATCCCACAGGTTTCCCTGCATTCAAGTCATAGGGTAACCCTTCAGAGCCAGCTGCCACTGAAAACAGCAGAAACATTGAATGTGAAGGCCAATCATTAGTTGGCAGTATAACAGAATGAATTTCATGGGTAACATGATAAGTAAGGCATTGCAGTAGTCAAGTGGCATGGTAATGAGAACATATATAATTTTAACAAAGTCCTTTCTACACAAACAGGGACAATGCTGTTTCAAGACTTGAAGGTGGAGACAAAACACAACTTACAAATACCGTTGAAGTTGTCCTCTTTGTAGACAGTTTGTTTTCAGGAAATAGAACATTAAGGGTGGAGCCAGATTTCTACTCAGCATGTTCCAGTGTTCCACCTCACAATCAAATGATAGTACATTCAGGATCCTTAGAGGTTGTGAAAGGAGAATGGAAGTATCAGTGTGCCTTATAGATATACTGTATGGTTCTTAAATTCAGGCAAAATAATGTATTCAAACGCATAAATAAATGAAATTGCTTTTTTTTTTTTTTTTTTTAAAGGGTTGGCATTTCTTTTGGAAAGACATGAAAACTATGTAACTCTCCTAGTCAGTTTGGAAGGCTTCTAAGTAAGAATGCTTCCTTCTTCCTAACAGCAATTTCAATGATAAACTTGCCCTATATCTGATATAGAGTTCTACAGCTGGTGTATATCACAATTTTAAAAAGTCATATATGTGAAAATATGTCAGAAAACTCTGTTATTTTGATTACTGGTGGGATCCAAACAGCATTCTGGCTTCTTGCTCAGTGCATGCACCTGAGGGATTATGGGCACCATCATGAGCATCTGTGCCATACTCCCATGGCATGGGGTTGCTAAGCAGGGCCTGGTGGCCATATTTGTATTTTCCAGCCATTAGGTGAAATAATGTAGTTAGTATGTTAGTCCACTTTAATTCATAGATATTTACCATCTCCGTGAACAAATAATTAAAGAAAAAAGATTTTGGTGGCTCCAAGTCTGCTTGTAGTGATGAAGTATCCACTTAAGCTGGAAAGTAAGAAAGTGAAAGAGGTCCAAGATCCTTTTCAGCTTGCCTACAATGAAAAAGCCACGAAGAATCTTGCAGTGATGGACTAAGAGTACAGATGGTCTGCATGTTGAAAATGTGTGGTGAAACATTTCCAGATACAATTCATTTTCTTTTCATTTTTCTCTTTTTTTTTTTTTTTTTCCGTCTGCTAACTTTCTCCTGGTCTTTTAGGCTTTTTCACATAGGCCTAGATTCATCATTTTGCAATTCATTTCGTGAGAATAGTGCCGGCGATTGATTAAAAAAAAAAAAAAAAAGTCGGGGGCATGGTTATTTTCCAGGTATAGTCACAGAAATCAGAAGCAAACCACCTCTCAGAATAATCAACAATAGAAATAAACAGAGAGGGGAAAGGATCAAAGTCCAAATTACATAAAACAATCCTTTACAATCCACCTTCAGTGGAGATTTTAGGTGATTTGTACCATGTTCTGTCTACCTAGCTTGATCAAGCTACTCTTCTTTCACCTTCCATCCCTCCAAATCACATAAAATCTTCACTGAAGGTAACTGTACTGTTTGCACGCATGACTGTGCATGTTAAACTGCCCCCTAAAACCCAACTCACCCCCCACAAACCTCACCCAGAGTTCATAATGCCCCCTCTTATAGTGGTATAAGAAAATTCAGAAATCAATGGTCCTCCATAAAGGCTCTTTCTCCCTCTCCCTCTCCCCCTCCTCTTCCCTGTCCCCTCCTCCTCCCTCCCTCCCAAAATGGGATTTCTGATGAATCCCATTTTGACCATAACACACAACTATTGCAGGCATAATGCCTTAAATCCCATGACAGTGTGTGTTATGGTATCGCATGCAATGTTAAACAGCTCTCATTTCCATTTACTCCTCCCACTTGAATACATTTTTCAAATTTGCATGTGCATTTTGCGATGCGATATATTTATCACATGCGTTTTGGCATTATCGCGGGCGTTAGGGCCCTAACACCTGTGATAATGCCCTGACGCAATTTGATGAATTCCCCTGTTAATTAGAATCTTCCCCAGCTGGGGCTATAGCACTGTGAACCTTAATAAGTAAGCTGCATGGGGTTTTCCCCTTATTTATATGCCCACTCTTTCAGCTGGAGGTGTGGACTGCCATTCCCTCTGGAACCCTGCACAAATGTGCTCTTGAACCACTCTACAGATGTAGTTTTCAGCAGTGCCTGGCACTCCTTCTCTCCTAGGACCTATGAACATTGTCTCTGTGGTATTCCTAGCCCCCTACCAGCCCAAGCAATATTTGTTCAGTTCAGCAAATGTCTGGTAGCCCTCTAAAAATGCCAAGTTATAGTAAGAACTGTGTTGGGGCCCCTCTGTATGGACACATTCTAGTTGATGGCGTCCAGGAACATATCCAGCAATCTCGGGCCATGCTATATCCATTTTGCTGCCATTTTCAGCACAACAAGTGGGCAATTTATGTTGTTCATGCTTGGCATGCATCAAAAGTAAATGAAGACTGGGCCTGAGGTTGGTGGAGCAAGGGCCGAGTGTGCCCTTGTCAACATTTTCAGCCGTCATCAAATAACTCAGCAGATCAGGCCAGGCTCAAATTTCTCAGTGAAAAGTAAGGGATCTGAGCTTTTTTTCTGTTTTTGGTTTAAATGGTAAGGAGCATGTGCTATGTATTCACCCAGGTGTAGCTTTGAATAGGAAAAAAGCTGAGAAAATGCTGTCCTTGAGTCCCCCTGCAGCTTAGGTTGCTTTTGGTGTCGTGGTATCTCCTGAAAGCTGCTTGTCCTGTGCCGATGAAGGTACAAGGCATTCTGTGCCCTTACGGGCCCTGCCCTGTCTGGTGTGAACTCATTGCTTATCTGTTCTTCCTTTTGGTTTTAGGTAGGGAACCTTGGCCTTCTTTTCATGCTCCTCTTCTTTATCTACGCTGCTCTAGGAGTGGAGCTCTTCGGCAAATTGGGTAAGTTTTAGGGATGACTTCATGATTCTTGGGAAAGGGTGTGGGGCTGGTTGTGTGGACCGAGAAATTGAGTAGACATGACACTTCTAATAACCGAAAACGAAAGAATCTGCAAATGCTTTCCTTCCTTTTGCTGAAAGGGCCATTTGATTCTTTGATTTTGAGCAGTTAGTGACTGTAGCTAATTCCATTTGTGTCACCAGAACTGTGGTAATTTTAACTAATTCCTTTTCTGTGATTGAGGCTAAGAACTAGAAGTATTGGAGTCTAAGCTGTGTGGGAGGATATTAACTGTAAATATACATGCAACACGTGGGTGGGGAACCGATAACTTTACTCAATTCCATTTTTCCTAATTAACTTTTCCAACCTTGTTTTTCTTCCTTCCAATCTATTATCGGCCAGAAAGTCATTCTCCAAGAGAGGCTGACTAAAGGCTTCTTATCTCTTAATTCTTTAACCTTTTATGTTCTGCACCTAAGAATTCTTTGAATTATACCAGTGCTTGAGAGCTAAGAGAAGGATACAAAATATTTTTATGGGGCTATATTTATTTAATTGTGACTTTTATATACCGCACCATCCAAAATTCTAGGCATTTAATGGGGGGGGGGGGGGGGATTTTAAAAAATGGGAGAAGGTCAGATGGGAAGAGTGAAAGCTATTTTTTGCAGTTCCTCATTTGTTACAGGCTCGTAGTGAAATTTGAAATATTTTGGACAACAGAATCATGCTAAAAAGTTAAAAAGAAAGAAAGAAAAGAACCCTGACAATTCTACAATTATTTTCATTACTTTTTCACAGAATAACTTTGGTGGGATTTACTGAGAACAGAATTAACTGGAGGTTATAAACATGTTACACGTAAGGGTTGATTTTAAAAGCAGCGCGCGCGTGGTTCCCGGCGCACACATGGGCTTGCAGATTTTATAACTTCCCTACCCCCCACCTAACCTTCCTCCCTCTTCCCCTCTCCTCTCCTCCTCACCCCCTAAACCTAACCTAACTGTCCCTAAATTTTTTATTTTAATACTTATTACTCGTCTGGAGCAGAAGTAATATCCGCGCGCTGGCCAGCTGTCAGCACACGCTTCCCCGGGACAGCATCGAATGGCGCTGACCCGGCCTGCCCCACTCCTCCCCGTCCAGACGACGCCCCCCTCCCCAGCCCACCCCTTTCTTTGGGCCTGGCACTTCTGCGCGTAACGGGGGTTACGTGCGTGGCCGGGCCTGTTGTAAAAGAGTGCGGCACGCGCAAGGTCCGGCCACACGCGTAACCCCTGTAATTTGCGTGCCTGTGCGTAACCCCTGTAATTTGCGTGCCTGTCCCTTTTAAAATCGGGCCGATAGGGAGGGTAATTTTCAGACTGCCTGCACAGGGCTAAGGTCTGCTGATACTTTGTCCAAATAGTCCCAGAGGACTTATGCACATAAGTCTGCTTTGAACATTTGTGGGTGTCCCCAGTACACATACAGGTATAAATTCCGGTGGGTAGATTTAGGCACATACCTTTGAAATAGAAAACATGCAGGTAAATCCTTCCCTCCCCCTTCTGCCCCACAATGCCTCTTGCGAGTACATGTAAAAGTCAATGTGTAATCGAGTTACATGCATGCTTTTCCACTCACTGGCCCCTGCTTGAATTTCTAAAGGTGGTTTATGTGCATAAACCGGGTTTGTGAAAATCAAGCTCTTAGGGGGCAATTTGGAGTAGCTCACATTGCTGCAAGGTAACTCGTGCACACCTTGCAGTATGCACAGAATTTCCCTGATCCTTTGCACCTGTCATTTCTGTGGGAGAGGTAAAATTGCATGTGTAATTTTGAAAATCTAATCTATGAGTGTAACTCTCTTCTGACCTAAATACACCCCCAGGAATGCCACCTTTGTAACCTTTTAGCTGCTGTGAGGTGGACAAGTTTCAACCAGGGCAATCAATCCAAGTAAATCCCTTTGAATACTGTCCCCTTAGGGACCTCGCCTGGCTGCAGTTCTGTGCTGTTCACCCTGGGAGAACAGAGAGTGTGCCTAGGAATGCTGTAGACAGAGTAAGATGCTGGCAGCTTATTGGGATGTACGGTTTGGTGGGGGTTATATTTAATCAGAGTCTACCTGCTGTCAGTGATGAACTCAGAATCCACATCTTAAATCTGTTTTTATTTACTGGGGTCCAGTTGTTTGTGGAACATTTCTAGCCATCAGGTATTACCAAAAAATTATTTTGTTAGAATTTCTGAATTTATGTATTTTTTTTTTAACTGATTGACTATGTTCCTTATTACGCATTTAGTCTAGTTTCCTATGGGGAAACTGATCTTATAAGATCACTGTGCCTGTGTGTCGGTTCCCCCGTATTAACCTTTGAACCATTCTTCTAGCTCTGAGTGCTCAATAAACTTTAGCTAACACTTTTCATGTGCCCTCAATGCCCTCAACCCTTAGAATTTCCTCTTGTTTTTATTTCCTAAAGGGAAAGAGATCAGTTCAGTTGAGATCTCAGGAAAGTCAGAGCACATTATAATGTCAATGAGTCTTTTCAAAGCTGCCCTGCCATTGGTGGACATCTGCCTTGCAATTGGTTAGTACCTGTGGTCACCAGCTGACTCCATTTCCTGCCAAATTTCTGTAGATGTGGTTGGTTCTAGGCTACTAGTAAGGTGCCCTAAACTTCTCCCTCAATTTCTCACTTAAACTCTGCTTTTGGTGGTTTTTGAGATTATAGTGTTACAGAAGAGGATGGTATTGTTGGGGCTTTTTTTAATCTATCCCTTTAAGTAAATGTATGGAGAGATGACTTCTAGGGGGAGTGTGCCCTGTGTAAATGTAAGGTAGAGTGGGAGTATGTGATTCTTGAGGTGATTTTGCTTGATTTTCTTTGAAAAGATTCAGAGCATGATTACTGAAGGTGCTTTTGAGAGACCCTCTAGGCCTGTGCGTAGTTCCAGGTCAGCAGGGCCATCGGTTATTATGAGTGCTGGTGTGCCAAGGTAGTGCTCCTAGGCATTTGCCAAAGAGGCACCTGGGAGGAGGCAGGGACACTAACTGCATTATCAGAAATCCTTTGGTGTTCTCTGGAAAATTTGTCATGTGAAGAAGGCAGTAATTGATGTGAACACTATTGATTTTATGTGAGAAGAATGACTAATGCACCAGGAGTTGTAGTAGAAGAGATATGGATCTTGATACATAAAAAATGCTGTTGTTGCAGTTATCTCTCCTCTCGAATCCTGTGACTCATCCTTTTGTGATTTTGATTGTTCATTGACTGCTGGTACCCCAGAAGAATACATTTTATAATTTTGGAGGTCGATATTCAAAAGCCATTCAGACCGGTAACTGCAATTGGCTAAACCAGCATATATAAAGACCTATCCAGCTAAATTCTAACCAGATAAGTCAGGGGCATTCTGGGGAGGAGAGCAGTTAGCCACATAAGTTAACCAGCTAACTCTGATATTTGGAGTTAGCTAGTTAATTTATCCAACTACCTCTGGTCGAGCTGCTGACCTCTCCTAAAGTTAGCCGGATAAACATATCCGGCTAACTTTAAGATAGCCGGGTGTACGCTGAAGAAACACAGTTAGTTAGCTGGATAAGTTTATGTGGCTAACTAGCCAAGACACTCAACAGCTGAATATTGCCCCCTTGAAGTATAAATCATTGTGTGAGTCCCTGATTGAAAAATCCCTGAGTTGTAGATTTGAGGTTTGGGAATCTACTAATGCATGGTAAAAGAGAAGATGGAAGATTTTGTGAAGGGATGTAGTCTGATGGTCTCAGAGGGGAAAAGTTTAAGTTTGGTAATTGCCCTGTCCAGCAGTAAGCAAATATGTCTGTCCAATCCACCTTCTACCTGACCATTGTGTATTCTTTAAACCCACAGAGCTGGTGCCAGAACCACAAAAAAAAAAAAAACAACCAACATCAATCCTCTTATTTTATGTGTCCCAAGCTGGGGGTTACAGGGAGAAAAACGTCTTCTGTTGTATTTACTAAACATGAATTCCATAATGAACATTTTTATAACCATGTGCAAATTTCTATAATCAAACAGGGAAACTAGGCATCATAAAATGTTCACGCATCTCCATGTTAATGTTATGTTTAAAAAAAAAAAGAAAAGTAGTGAGAGAGAGCCTTTTGAGCCCTGGATTGGAGTTATGCTAAAACAGCTAAGGAGACATTTTACAACAGCCCACCTAAATTATGCAGTAAAATCAAGCCGAAATCAAACCAATTTTCAAAGCAGACTTAGACACATAAAATCAGCTTTGAAAATTACCCCAGCCAATCTATCTTTCTTCACATAATTGCACCTGCTATTATGTGTGCAGGCAAGTTTCAGAAAAATTTATCAGCATACTTGTTAAAAATCCTAAAGTACGTGTGAAAGTCCAGAACCCCTCCCCAGCCCTACCTCCTGGAATACCCCTGCACAGGCCAGGTAAAGTTAGACGTAAACAGGTAGCATGAATATTAGTTTACCCACATATCACATGGGCAATTGTGAAAAAGTCCATTTCTTCAAGCAAAAATGCATTTTTGCCCATGGAAATGAATTTGAAAATTACCCTGTTTATGTAGAAGTAAAGCCCAGTACCGGTTTATTGGACTAAATACATTTCTGAGTGGCTTTGAAGGGTTAAACTCCATAGGTTAGTGCAAAACGCACTGGGAATATAACTTTTGAAAGCTAGCTGGAAATATATTGTTGGTCCAGCAAAATATATCACCTGCAGTTTGTTTGACCTTTAATTCTACATGTCTAAGTGGACTAAACTTAATCAAGATGAAACAGACTAAGGAGAAAGTGCAAGCTTAATGTCTCTGTTCTAAGGGACAAGGAGAGTTAGAGACAGAAAGAGAGACGGATGTGAACAGGAAAATTAAAGATAAGTTAATAACTTATGTTCCAGGAATAAAGCAATAAAAAGTTAACCATATTAATTCAAATATTCTAGACTGTGAAAGATTTTTTTTTCATATGATGCTAATTTGCTGAGTTCCAAAGGTAATGCACCAGTCACCAGTGTTTGGGCTATATCATTCTTTCTTTCCAACGTCTTAACAGCTCTTTACAGTAATTGCAGCAAGTACCAATCAGTTTGGAAAATCCAGTCCGCTTATCAAATGCACCAACAGCGTCTAACACTTACGGAGTCAGTGTTCTGTTGATTAAGAAAATTCATTAATGCCCATTAAAGGTCTAGTTTGACATCAGAAATGGAAACGCGGTAGTTGTAGGAGAGTAGTAGCCTGACAACGATGTTATTGTATTCTTTGAATAAGACAATCAGAAGTGTGATGATCAGACATAAAAAAATCAATTTTGGTAATCGAGTGAATGAAAAGTAGTTCGGCTGTTTAGTTTCTTATTAATGTCCCTCTTCTTTCTCACTAATATGTGTGTCTTGATAATATATATGTACTGTATGTATCTGTGTGTGTATGTTGTCCCTTTTTTCTGATTTACTATGAGGCAAGGAATACACCTTCTGGAGCTGGTAAGGACAGGCAAACTCAGAACCAGCCCTGGTGGTTAATCAGCACAGGGGGGAAGCAAATGCTTTTGGGACCTAGAAGATGGGTAGGGCAGTTGCTCAATTAAAACTCTTCAAACACAGACTTGCCATTCTTTTTAGGGTTTTTTTTTTACTTTATATTTATTGATTTACAATATCATCTACAAAGTATCCACTTTGTATAGAATCTTGATAGAATAAAAAAAAAACCCCCACATCAACAAAGTATCGCATTAAAGTAAAATAATATCTATCACATTAATCCACAAAGCTGATGAAAGGAGGTAGAACCTTAGGAGAAAAAAAGGAAACAATACAAATAAAAAAAAACAACTCACCTTAGCATGAATTTTAACCTGCATTATCCTTATCTGTTCTCTAAGTAGATACCATATTAGAAGGACCAGATGTTAAGAACAATTTCCTTGAATCTATGAAAAATTTTAACTGCTCTGGATTAAAAAACACAAAGCAATCATTATTGAGTTTAACAATGCATTTACATGGATATCTCAGCAAAATAGAAGCGCCTAAGGCCCGCGTTTCCTGGTGCAAGGTCAGAAAACCCTTTCTCCTTTCTTGCATAGCTCTCGATAAGTCACCAAAAATCCTGACATTTTGACCCTTGAAAGCATATTTAAGTGACAAAAGTCATTTGTTCATAATAAAACAGAGATTACTTTCAGGAAAAAAAAGGAAATTAACCTTGTTGCTTTATCAGATATTTAATATTCAGAAGATTCCAAGAAGGCTGTAAGTTCTTAATTAAGTTGGTTCTTGATTCGGCTGAGAAGTTGCTAAGAAAAAACCTTATTAAACAATGGAAGATGTTCAGAAGAAATAGAGAGAGCTTCCATAAGATATCTATGCAAGGTAACTAGTGGTTGTTCACCAACCACTCTGGTAAAATTAAGAAAACATAGGTTTAAATATTTGTCTATTTTCAATGAACTCTACCTGTCTTAGAAATTAATAATCATTCCTGAATAAGAGAACATGTACAGCTTTTATAGATGTAATTTCATTTTCCAAGGACTCAAGCCTTCCTGAAAGCTTCTGTCATTTAGAAGTATGATCCATAACTAAAGAATACAACTTGCTAGAAATTTCATAGTGTACTTAGAAAAAGCAGCCCCAAATTGAACCAAAAGGACCCACAGGGAATCCATAGTTATCATAGCTGGCTTCTTAGGGAGAAAGCCAGGATTCACAGAACACAAGATATGCCATATTGGGTCAGACCAAGGGTCCATGCAGTATCCTGTGTCCAACAGTGGCCAATCCAAGTCATAAGAACCTGGCAAGTATCCAGACATTAAATAGATCCCAAGTTATTATTCCTTATTGATTAATAGCAGTTTATGGACTTCTCCTCTAGGAACTTATCAAACCTTTTTTATGTTTAAGTATTTTTATTGATTTTTTAAAAATACAAATATAACAAATTGCTAGTAATGGTGAGTTCTTATCCACCACCCAGGAATACATTACAGAAAATCAAAGAGAAAGAACATTATTATAAAAGATACAGGGTACATTTTTACATGTCTCCCCCCTCCTTTCCCATTCCCTCCCCCCTCCTTTCCCATTCCCTCCCCCAATCCACACGTGCTATCCTTCAAACTGATACAGGTGCTGTTCGAAACCAGTGGATTCTTATCATTCTATAGGCAAATCGTTGACAATCCTACTGCGAACTGCATGTGGTAATGATTGTAAGTACATATCCCAAACCTTCAAAAAAGTAGACTTGTTATTCGAGAGATCACAATTAACAACACATTTCTCCATGATACACAAATGAGTAATAGTAGGCATTTCTGGCATCAACCATATTTGCAGAATTGCTTTTTTTGCAAGTAAAAGCACCTTTTTGCACCATAAACACACAAACCTGGTATGAAAAGACATCTTACTTAGGTTGTCAAACAAAATAATGTCTGCAGACAAAGGTAATCGGGACTGTGTAATAGAGAAGACATAAAAAAGAAAAATTCACCAAAAGTTTTGGATCCAAATGCGTGCCCAAAACTGATGGCTAAGCTTCCTATTGTGTTCCCACATTTTAGACTTAAGTCCGATGTAGACAAGTGCATGTCCTTGGCCCATTTCTGAGAGACATAAAATCATGTTAAAAAATTATATTGAGTCTCTTTCAGGACCATTTTACTATTTAGCTGTTTAATTCTTTTAAAACAGCTGATATAGGCTGTAGCAGTTAGATCAATGGTCAATTCATTCTTCCAGCAATCCCTTTGGGATAGATATTTCCGCGGTTTACGGATTTTTTTTTCAAAAAACTACAGAACTCCGAAATAGTATGGCGAGAGGGATCTTCCTGATCAAAAAGTTCTAAAATGAAACACAGATTCTCCAGCAGTAGCTTTTGCTTACTTAAAGAACCGGCATAATGTCGCGCCTGTAGATATGCAAAATAATCACGTTGCTCTATCTAAAAAGTATTTTATGATTCCTGAAAACTAACCATTTGAACATCATCCCCAAAGAAGTGCTACACTGTCTGGAGGCCAAAAGATACCCATTTTATAAAAATCTGAGATTGTACACTTGGTAGGAAACTCAGGTTACCTACAACCGGGACACAGTGAGAAATTGTATAGTTTAGTTTCAACTGCTTACAGAGCCATCTCTAAGTTTTCAATAGCAGGCATATTATTACACTGTGTTGTATATGGGCTGGGATTTCGGAGTTGTAGCTATACAACAGAAATCTGAGATTTAGTGGATATACTAGTTCTTGCTCCATCTTCCAGGGTTATACAACTTTGTATTCAGTAACCATTCTCTTACATTACAAAGCAATTAGGAAATATTGTACTACCTCAAATTTGCCAAACCTATTCCTCCCCATCACCTCCCCATTCCTCCCCATCACCTCCCCATCACCTCCAATCAATAGGGTGGCAGGCGCATATTCTAGTAAAATTGTATAAATTTTCACAAAAAAGGTGTTATCATAAATACAAATTGCACAGCACTATGGGTCGTCTATACAGCACACCCACCACAGCCACATACCTCCCTTCTGAATCTTCAATAATTCTAGTTGCCTGAAAAGGTATTCTTTTCCCCACTAACAGGTACAATTTAAAAGGAACGCATGTGCTTCCATAAACGTGCATATTGGGCACATGAGCAAAAATATGCTTAATTTAGTATTGTGTGTACAAGTACATGCAGTAGAAGAGGCAAGCAATGGAACAGGGTGATTGGTTAGTGTGATCAGAACAGCTTTCATAGATAAAGGTAAAGGAGACCATATCAAATCATTTATCTGACTCAGCAAACAAATGCCTATATGAATTAGAATTTATAGGACTGGAAAATGCTACAAAATGCTTGGAATGTAGTGACTAATAAAAACTGCATTAATTCAGACTTTATCATTAACTTGCAAATCTAAATAGTGGCATCTGCAAATATGTTTATAACTAGATATTGACTAGGTATATCATAAAAATATTTTTGTTATGACAGTTAGTTATTATATGTCATTTAAAGGTACTTTGCCTCATAAAACCAAGGAAAACAGCATCTAGGTAAGGCCACCCCCTATAGAACAAGAAAAATATAAAGAGAAGATCAGGCAAAAATATAAAGAGAAGATCAGGCATATTCCTTCTAAAACAAAGTCAAGAAATATGTCAATCATAACAGTGAGGAAACCATACTAATAGAAAGCATATTTCAAAAAGATGACAAATAGAATGCCACCTAAAATTAAGAAGAATGAGGATAAAAAAAACTTTAAACATTTCCCCCAAATCTATCAAATATTTCAAAACAGCAGACATATCAAATACTCAGTAATTATACCTAATAAGGATTTTAAAAAAAATCCCTTTCCCACCCTCTCCATACCTGGAAACTTTTCATTTCCAGTCACCTTGAAATTATAGACTCACTCTCTCCCAGGCATACACACAAGCAGGATCCTAATCTCTCTCACAGTCACACACACACAAGTAGGCTTACACTCTCTCTCTCACAGGCACACACATAAGCAGACTCCCAGTCTTCTCTCTTTTTCACTGGCACACATACAAGCGGGCTCCCAATCTCTCTCTCTCTCACACAGACACACACACAAGCAGACTCCCATTATCTCTCTCTCTCTCTCTCACAAAGGGACACACACAAAAGTAGGTTCCCAAGCTCTGTTTCTCACACAAACAGGCTCACAATCTCTGTCTTTCACAGGCAGATGCATAAACAGGCTGCCAGTCTCTGTCTTACAGGTACACAGACAAGCAGACTCCCAATCTCTCTCTCTCTTTCACAGGCACACACAGAAGCAGGCTCCCAATCTTTGTCTCACAGGCACACATCCAAATACACAATTTTACCTTTGAAGCTTCAGCATGTCTTCTTTTTCAGCGCTGCTGCCTGGGCTCCAGCAGGTGCTGCTATGTCTTCTTTTCTTCTTTTTCAGCCTCTCTGCCTGGGCTTCGGTGGGCGCTGCTCTCAGGTGTCTTATTTTTCAGCCCCACTGGCTGGGCTCTGGTGGTTGCCATTGCCTGGTCTCTATGTCTCTCCTCACTGGCGGGGGGTGAGAGGAACCCCACCAGCATGCCAAAAAACAGGGCCTCTTCTTGATGATAATGTCAAACAGGGCCTCTTCTTGATGATAATGTCAAGTAGGGCCTCTTCTTGATGATAATGTCAAGTAGTAATGTCAAACAGGGCCTCTTCTTGATGATAATGTTAAGTAGGCAGGTTGGTGCATCGGTGGGTTGCACATAATGGAGAGTGTGCAAGAGATAGGCCACAGATTTAAAAATTGTAAGGGCCGGATTTGGCCCACAGGCCTTGCTTTGCCCTCGTCCTATGCAAGGCCAAAACTTCAGCCTCAGCCTAGGCCTCATCAGTGGATTCTCCCAGAATGGGTAAATGGGGGCTGGGGAGCATCCTGGCCCCAGCATTTTTGTGGGTAGGAGGAACGGGAGGCCCCATTTCTTTTTTTTTTAAATATGTTTTTGGAGGGGGGGGGTTTGTTTATTTCATTTTCTAAACTAAAGAGAATGAAATAAATATTAAATGAAATGAAATTCTTGAAAAAAAAAAACCCACACCAATAATAAATGAAAAACAAAGCAAAATGTTTATCCCTGTGCACCCTTAAAAATCAATAACACTTGTACATGTCACTGCCCTACATCATTCTCAGACTTTAATCTTCTTCCCCACCATATGCCCTTCTTAATAGCTTCCTTCCCCTACTTTCAATATTTTTTTGAAAACCATTTTCTTTTGGAGTAGTTGATTTAGTACAATAAAGTGTTAAAGGGTGGGGAATTTACGAGTTATGGTAATTGTTACAACAAGTCCCTACCATTAGCGGGGAGTGAGATTAGTTCTTCTTAATAGCTCAGCATTCAGTAAATTTCTGAGTCTTAGACAATCCTGTTCTTGTCCCAGCCAGAAGGGTAGCTTATTCCACATAATAGGAGCTGCAATGGAAAATGCCCTTGATAGAAGATAATGAGCTGTGGAGAGGCAGCCGGTGGATAGAGAGAGACATACACATGGAGGAAAAATAATAAATGATAAAGAAATGAGAGGAAAACCAGAAAATAAGTTTTAAAAGAAAATGTAATCCACCCCGGTGTGCCTGTCTTGCACAGGTGGGGGCCATAAAATAATTTGTTTCTCTTTGGGGCTGGAACCACTCACCAGCTGATTCTTTCACAATCTCTCTTACTTCCAGGGCCGGATCCTTTGTAGGTGGTGATTGGGGGGGGGGGGTATATTGACTTCCAGAGCTTAATGTGACAGGGGTGATCTTTTTACACATCCCTTTTTCCTTTGTGTTCCCTTGGGAGAGGGCACTTGTCCTCAAAGTGGGTGCAGTGAGTGCAAAAAAAAAAAATACACGGAAGTCACTGTGTTAGTGTCCAGAATTAAAGTTTTTACTGTTTCAACAATGGTGATGAATGACACAATGGCTCAAACTCCAGCATTACATCATTCTCTTGTTCTCTTCTCTTACAGTCTCTTTCCTCTATGGGGGCCCATGTAATAAAGTGCGCTCAGCCTAGGTTTACATGTAGTAGGACACGTGTTTTGGACATATTAGATTAGCACCCGATGTAATAAAGAGGTTAGCATGTCCAAAACACGTGCCCAAACAAATGTGTAGCCGATAGCGCCCATCACAATTAAATTACATGTAGATGGGGCTGTTAGCTATCACCCCCAATGCAGAAAATCGCTGGGCACCCAGTACATACTTTTTAACAAGGCAAATTTAACTCCAGCCCCAGAAGTGGCGTAAAGTTAATCCAGGAGTCAAGGGTCCTCTGTGTTTCCTGCTACTTAGTATCATTGTGACATTTAAATTTACTGCTTATAGTTTTGAAAAATAAATGCATATTGGCTTGATTTTAAAAAAATATATATTTTGGATGCACAATTTAGATGCCCATAGCAAGGGTTGCTTAACTTTGGGCGTCTTTAGCAACCTCAGCAAAATCAGCCAGAAGCGGGATAAACATGGTTGCTCGTATTGAGTGCTCATTGCAGTTGTGGGTGCGCGATGCATTTGAGCACTAGGGACGTGCAATTCTCCCCTAGAGCTTCCTTTTTACATAGACTCTGATTTAAGTACTGCATCAGGTGCTAAGGGGTTGTGGCTGTGTGTGCATTAGGGAAAAAGGCTATCAATATGAGCGCCCATTATCAACACGCATCTTATTGCATCTGCCCCTGCCTGTGCAGGACTCACAAATCAGGGCCAGGGAAACATCCACTCTCTTGGATTAGGTAACGTGGAGCTCCCAGGTGGACAGGGTCTCTTTAGAATGGTGAAAAAACCCCTTCCGATCTGATAAAAATGGTAAGGAGTCTCTTTCTCCCCAGAGTAGCGAAAACACCGGCTGGATGTGCACAGTGATCTTTGATTTCCCTTACCCTCAGGGTTAGCAGATCTTCAGAGTCTCCTGGTTCTTACACAGTCTCTTCATTTCTTCTTTCTGGATCCCTGATGGGAGGAATCCCCTTGAAGCAAGCAGCTCTCTTTTTGCTTCAAACAGGAAGGAAGGGCAGCCAAAACTTCCTCCTGGATCTTGAACTCAAAGTCTTTTCTCCCCAGCTGAATTTAACCCCGGAGCTCCTCCTTGCAGCAGGTCACTGACACCTCCTTTTCTCATGGAAGGTTTGCAGGGCAGGTCTTGCCTAACCTGCACAGCCCCAGACACCCTGCCCTGAGCCCGGGTGGTGAAGAGGCTCTCACAAGGCTCCTACCACTTAAAGTCTTCAAGCCTGAAAAATAGACCCAGAGGGAAAGTCCTAACCAGCCAGGGAGTTGAGTGGAAAAGGAAACCCCTCCCACCCCTGATCAGGATCACCAGGCAGGGTTTGCCTGTCTCCTCTGACTGGGCCTGAAAAACAACTCAAGCAAAACTTCTCTCTACTTCCTATCTCTCAGCAAACCTAAAGGGGCTGCCTCCTGAGCTCTCTGAAGGGAGCTGCTAAATAGACTCTCAGTGGGACGGCCATTCCAGACCCCTCAAAGGAAGGGGCTGCATTTGAATTGTAACCCCTCCCCCTCCCACTAACCTGCACTTGCACTAGCTGAACTAAAGGCTCACTCAGAGCTTAATGGAGACGTAACCGTAGGGTCTGTCAGAAAAAGGAATGAGGAGGCAGGGAGGAAATTAACAGAAAGAAAAATAAGAAAGTATTTACTGTAATTACACTACATTGTTACTGTTATTATTAATGGAAATGTTGGTATTGGACTCTGACAGAAGTGTGATGATAATCCCTGAACACTGTTTCATTCCGATAGGGAGGTGGAGAAGGGGGGAGGGAGGCTTGAAAGGATTGGGGATGGGTGATAGGACTTTCTTTGTATTATGGCAGAAAGGCCTGGAACTGTATCTTCAGATGTGATGTTTCTTGTTATCTATTTTATGCCAATAAAAATATTTATACAAAATAAAGAGAAAAATAAGACCAAGCAGAGACAGAGGATAGATTCCAACTACAGACACAAAGGTTGGAAAATCATTTCTTTAAGGTTTGGTGAAGATTTCTGTGCTAGCTGGACAGGGTCAAGTATGGGGCACATGGTCTCAGCGTTTCTCTACCAGTCCTGCAATCATCAGAGTAAATAAGATACCTTATGGGAAGGATGGGGAAGGGGGATGAGATTGTGGTGGCATGTGATATCTTAGGCTCAAAATCTCTCTTAAACATTGGCAGCTTCAGTATTGAGAGGGGCTGCAGTCATCGCTTGAACTGAGGGGGCATTGAGGTGAACATTGTTCCTCTTGCTGTCATGTAACCCTGGGGTTTCCAAATTAAGGGCAGGAATTGCCACATGCAGCTGTGGTCCTGAAGCTGGCTAGGGCTCAGGTCATGCAGACTGTACAATGTCTTATGTGGACTCTGCAGGCCTGGGACTGGCTCTGGCCTGGAAGCTGTGAGTGCTGGGAAAATGCTGCAGAGGGTGGGGAGATTAGGGGCATTTCCAGAAAAAAAAAAGTGCCTGAGCTCAGGGAATGATCCAAGCCTGTGAAGGATGGAGAAATCATAAATTGAGAGGTGAGCTGAGCCTGCTGAGGAAGGGGAAGCCTAACATCCTGAGGATGAGTGGGAATCGGTGACGGGATGGGTGAACCAAACCTTCAGAGGAGGGCAGCTTGGTAAGGTGCGAGGCGAGAAGGAACCTGCTGGGGACAGAGGGAATGGGGAGCAGAGATGGAAAGGTCAGTGGGAAATGGGGAGCAGAGCAGGCTAAGTAAGGGGATGTATCTGCGTGCAGGAGGAGTAAGGAGGGGATGGGGAGAGGAGAAAGAGGAGATTAGGAAAATGAGAGAGAAGGGTGGGGCTTGAAAGAGTGGTGGAGATGGTGGAGTAAGAGACTGTGGTATTGGGGGGGGGGATGGAACGGGAAGGAAGAGAGAGGTGGGAATGAGCTGGGACTGAGGAGAAGGTTGACTGGAGGGACTTTGTATTCCCAAGTTTTGTTTTGGCCACATGAGTCTTCCCCATATCCACATTACCTGCTTGATTCTGGACATTTAAATAAAGGCTGGTCAGTCACACTCACAACCCATTGTGTTCTTTTCTTTTTTGCTGGGGGTGCTGTAATTTGTGTTGCGTTCAGCACCCCCAATCATGTTCAAAAGTTAATTCCTATGCATATACATCTATATATATATATATAGAGAGAGAGAGAGAGAGAGAATGACTTTCTGTCAGCACAGGTGTCTATCTTCTTAAGCATTGTTACACTGAAGTAATTCTTATTTTATCAGTGGTAAAGTACAATGAGATTATGAGGTGATGGACATTCATATTGACAAAATGTCCCATGTCCACTTTTTCACAGTTTGCAATGATGACAATCCATGTGAGGGCATGAGCCGGCATGCTACCTTCGAGAATTTTGGGATGGCTTTCCTGACGCTCTTTCAGGTTTCTACTGGGGACAACTGGAATGGAATAATGAAGGTAATATAGGCTAGGGAAGGATTGATGAAAGAAAAAGAAGTGGAATTGTTAGAGAGAAGGCAGGAGGAACATGAGTTAGTGAGGGCATCCAGGGGTTAATTAAGATGTTGTCTTTAATAACAGGTGCATGCAATACAGGGTGCATGATTGAAAATAACTGCATTGATAGGGGTTGCAGTATGATATGGAGAGGAAGTCAGAGAATTAATAAAATAGAGAGTATTTTTGGTCTTTATTTGAAGGCCCTTGGTCTCAACTGAACAGTAGAAAGTTGGAGTCAAACTACGGTTCCTACCTCTTTTCGTAGGATACTCTGCGTGATTGCACTAATGATGATCGCAGCTGTCTAAGCAACCTGCAGTTCATCTCCCCGCTCTACTTTGTCAGTTTTGTGCTAACAGCACAGTTTGTGCTTATCAACGTGGTGGTGGCTGTGCTCATGAAGCACCTGGATGATAGCAACAAGGAGGCCCAGGAAGATGCTGAGTTGGATGCTGAGATTGAGATGGAACTGGCTCATGGGTTCTGTTCCCAAGGCTCAGGATCACCAGGCTCTGGCCTGGATACAGGCAACAGAGGAGGAAAACCAACCACCGAGGGCCATATCAATCGAAAATGTTACTCCCCTGCACAGGTAGGCATTCCGAATCCTTTGCAGGAAAGCTCATTTATGAGCTGAAAGAGTTCATTTTGGTTTTTATTAGTTTGGGGAGGGACTGGATTTAGAATGTAATTATGTATCTACAGTGAAAGTTGCTGAATTCCATCAATCACATTTATTCCACAATTATAAATCATAATACAGATTTGCAACAGTGACACCTACATCTGTAATACACCTCTGGTATTTCTTTTGGACTCCAGAGATAGCTGTCTTTGTTATGTGAGATCCTTCACCATTTTTTCTTTTTTTTAAGACTGATATATTTCTTTTGAGGAAACAGAAGCCGCCTCAATTTGCAATGTGTACCACACATTACCTTTTTGTTTTCTTTCCCTCTCTTCCCCATTTACGACTTCTGCTTCCAAAACTTTCCATCCCTCTAGGAGAACCTGTGGCTGGACAGTGTGTCATTGATAATTAAGGACTCGTTTGAAGGGGAATTAATGATTATTGATAACTTATCAGGCTCCGTCTTCCATCACTATTCATCGCCACCTGTGTGTGAGAAATGTAACCATGACCAACAGGAGGTAATCTTTCTTCTGTGGTTATGAGAAGATGAGGGATGGGGTGAAGGAAGGGGAAGTCAAGGTCATGAATGGAAGTCAAGGTCATGGATGGTCGAAGGAAAGATGTTCGGGATCATGAATGGGGTGATAAGATTTAACATCCTAAATGGGAGGCAGCAGGTTGGTAGTAATCAAAAGGTGTTATATTTCACAATTAGTAAATTCCGTTGGATGTTTGGAATACTCTCTACCAGTGATGGTGAACTCCAGTCCTCGAGTGCCACAAACAGGCCAGGTTTTCAGGATATCCACAATGAATAAACTTGAAATAGATTTGCATACAATGGAGGCAGTGCATGCAGATCTTTCTTATGCATATTCATTGTAGATATCCTGAAAACCTGGCCTGTTTGTGGCAATTGAGTACTGGAGTTCGCCAACACATCTCTATACTGTAATGTGAGGAAAAGTGTCATTGAAAGTATCAGCCACAGTGGTTAAGGGTATAGCAACTGTACCCTACAGTAGTCGAGCATAATCCTGAATCAGACTGAGCCTTTCTAAAAATCGAGTAAATAAAGATAAATTTATGAACCCAGTAAGATAGGATTGTTTTTGTGTCCTGTTACCTTAAAAATGTCAAGAAATAAGAACCAGTTGGAACCAAGTTGGTCCTCTAAGCTTTAGGATACTAGAAGCAGGCTATTTCAGTTCTTAATTTTTATTCAAAAGCATTAGAGATTTGCAATCCAATTTCTTAAAAAAAAAAAAACTACAAACCATAGAATTTGGGTAAAAAAAAAAAAAATCTTAGGCTTTGGCATATTCAAAATCCCTGGTGGCCAGAGAGAACTGGATGATATCCTAATTGCTCTTGGTAGACTCCTTTTGGCCACAGAAATTTGGCATGGCATTTGTACTTCTAGTTCGGAAGGTAGAAATGGATCAAAACATGCAAATGTCATGAACCAAGTATCTTTAAGGTAAAGCCTACTCCCCTTCTCCACATTCAGCACCACCACCACCACTATGATTACTGTGGCATAACCAACTGATATTAAATGACAAGAATCGCAACTGATTTTAGCTGTCTGATAAGAAGTGGCTGTATGTGATTATGTTTGGAAGATGAGTAGAGAAATATTTTGAAGAAAAAAAAAAGGAATGGAATAGAAAAACACACAGCCCAGTGGTTAGCACATTATGCTCCAGCGTGGAAGATTTTGGTTTGAGAATGACATAGAATCTATTTTGCTTTGATCCAGCTGATACAAAGAGTGTAGCAGAGGCAATATTCAGTTATTGTAGAAGACAGCAGCCAGCTATGCTCACAGGGGTTAATTTTGTCACTGCCCGCATTGGTGTAAGGTTTGCGGGTACTTTTCACTCGTGGAGTTTACACTGGTTTTCAAAGGGAAGGCACGCATGTGTTTTCTCTTTGGAAATGATCCCATCAAATTTACCCGCACGCATTTATACCTCCTTAATTTGTGTGCTGATTTTTTTGCAGGGAAAAAAAAAATACATGCCTACTTTTTTTGAAAATGCAAAAATGTGTGTGTGATTCCAAACCCTGCCCATAAGAAAGCCTCTTTAAACTGCAGGTAAAATGCACAAGAGACTGGTCCTAGGCGCGTACTTTGGTCTGTCTGAAAACTGCCCTCCTCAGAAAGACTGACAAGTGAGGGCGGGGCTCACAACATGCCATGGTACCTTTCAGCTGGGTTAAACAGGGGGCATTCCCACACTCCCTTTTACACTGGGAGAGTAAAGTCTAAAATATTCAGAGTGGCATTTTCAAATTTGTGCATGTACTTTTCCCTCCATTTTTCTGCCCTCAGAAGTAGGAAGTGCAAAGGCTACCGGTGCTTTTCTTGCCGGGTACCTAAGTAAGAAAATTTTCAAAATAAAAACTTATGCACAGAGTTTTCTTGGAAAATTGCCTGCTATGTTCATGGGTCCAAAACTACCCATTCATTTTTCACCCCGGTGGGCTACTGAAAATTATCCCTTTGGGGCACAGTTTGGTGACCACGTAAGAGCTACTGTGTTAAATAAGGGCTCAGATGAAGCTATTGAATTTCTTGCTCACCAGACTTCATAGTGATGCTCTAAGAAGTTATAGTGGCTGTTGGGGAGGGGGGGGGGAAGTAATATCTTATTTAGGTTTGGAAGATGAGTGGAGATATTTTCTGGAAAAGAATAGAATAGGAAAATGCACAGCGCAGTGGCTTGGTGGTTAGCATAGCATGCTCCAACCCGGGAGATTTTAGTTTGAGAATGGCATAGGATCTATTTTTCTCCATCAACAAGCAGGGATGGATTAGCCATGATGTGAGTGTGTGTGTGTGTGCGTGAGCATGTTTGTGTGTGTCAGGGGGTGACGGCAGCTGACGGCACAGAACAAACCCTTCTCTCTAGCACAGTAGAGCTTTGACCCGACTGAGCATGTCAGGGATTCTTGCTCAATCACCACCTTATGAACCTCTTCAGTCTCTTTTTCTGCACACACCGCACACCTTTTTTGCATTTTAGCGCTTTTTTTTATGGTTCTTTTACTGTCTCTCTTCACTGCCTCACTGCCCCTGCAGCTCCCACTACAGCATACTTCAGTGCTAAAACAAAAAAGAGCGTACGTTTGAGGATACCAGGGAAGGGAACCACCAAGAAATGGATTTAGGAGTCTGCTGCCCCTAGGTGCTGTTGCGTCCCCTCTTCCAAAATTCCCGGGTAAGGTCAGACAACAGTGAGCGGGAGGTGTAAGACACAGTCTCACAGTTTGCCAAAGCAGCTCAGGCAGAGATTCTGTGGCAAAAACTGGAAAAATCTGAAGCACAATGGCAAACTTTCCATCTTTCATATTATAAAAATTAAGTAATTTTCCAGCCTTGCTTGTATTTGTTTAACTTTTTTTTTTTTTTAATTGGGTGAAGAAAAGGGATCTTAAGTATTAGTACAGGGGCGAGATCTCAGGGATGGGCAGAAGAAAAGAAGAGGGTGAGAGGACCAGGGATGGGGAGTAGAAAGGAGGGGGACTAGGAATGGGGTGAGGAGAAGGTGAGAAGACGGAGGATAGGAGGGAGTATGAACAAGGAAAGAGGACTGAGAATGTGGGGAGAGAAGTAGAAAGGACTGGGGATGGGGAAGATGGGATATGGGGAAGGCAGAAGAAATGGGAAAATAAGGAATCTGAGATGGGAGAAAAAGAGGGAGAGGGATGGAGATTCTGGGATGGGGAAAGGGAGTAGGACATGTTGGGGGGGTCCAAGATCTACAGAGAAGGAAGAGGAAAGCAGGAAGGTTCCAGGATTTGGAAGAGAGAATCTGAATTATAGTGGGTGGAATAGGGGGTAAGAGAGGAGGTATCCCTTCTGTGCTTTAGTGCTGCTCCCCCTTACAATTTCTCTGTAACCTCTCAGTCTGGCATACACTCACCAGTACCAGTCTCTTCTCTCTCACGCACACAAATACTGGCCCCTTCCATCCATCTGATCCACTCTCATTCCTCAGCCTCTCTTCTCAACCCCAGTGATCCCTATTCAGCCCCTCCTAATCTTTCCAGAATGTTCCCCCTTTGCTATCTGTGCTCCAGGCTCACCCCCCTCCAATTTTGTTCTCTGCATGCTGCCTGGGAAGGGAGGGGCTGGATCAGGAAACAGAGAGCTATTCTCTGCTGAGTGAGATTTGGGACAGCTGGAAGGCAACACATTTTCAGCCAGCCTGTTGCCCCCTTCCCCCCCCCCGATTTTTTCCGCTCTAGGCACAGACCTAGTATGCCTATTGACAAATCCAGGCCTGGCACCACCCTGAGTAGCTTTCAGCCCTGGGACTGTGGCCTTATTATCTCTCTCCATTGGGCATGTTACCTCTGCTTGGCCCCAACCATGCGTCTGCATGCATATGACGACTTGAGTGTGCAAGTGGGAGGAATTTTAGTAGATATGCGCGCCAACACAGTTACCTGTTTCCCCAGTTTGTTCCCAGTTTGGCCCAATAAAGGAGAGGACGTCCTAAACCTCCTAGCTAACTTGCCTCCCTTTGAGTCTATTAGACCCGAACCTTAAAACCCCACTGACTAGCTTAGTTTTTTTGGTTACATGACTTATACCCCATGAATAGCAGAAGTATAGTTACATGGTAGGGGACCCCGGCGTGCACTTTTGCATGTAAACACACGCAGAGTTTATGGTGCAGTTCCAGCCTACCCATGTCCCACCCAGACCATGCCCACACCCTGTACCTTTTGTCGAAATAAATGTTTTTGCACATACGGGGAGATACGTGTGCACCCATGCGGGTTTTAAATCCGTGCGGCGTGCACCACACCAAGTCACTGTGTATCTCCCAGCTTCGGCATGCATAGGGAATTTAAACTATACTAGCATGTATATAAGATGGCTGAACTCTGCCATGAAAGAAATTACTCTTCGTCCCAATCCTTGGGTGCCAGAAAGGAATCCTTCCATTCTCCCTCTGACCCCTTGGGATCTTCTGGGGCATTGGGGTCAAGCAAATAGAAAAAGCATGGGGCACTGGATACTCTGGCTCTGTGCCATGTTACTGTATCTCATCCCCTACGGGGCCTCTGAGGTCGCCCATAAGAGGTAACGCTCTGCCTCAGAGCAAACTGCCTCTGTGTGAGAGAGTCACAGAGAGCATTGAGCACTGTTGATATGTTTGACACTATCAGTGCACAAGGCAAGTCGATTAATAGCAGACTGGTCTTTCTGGAGTCCCTTGAACTGATTTTGGTTTCAGAGGAGGCTCCCCTAACATCAGCTCAAAGAACTCAGCATTCCATGGACCAGATAACTGAGCTGATAAAGAGTTTCTTTACTTTGCTGATGGTCAGCTCTAGGGAGGGCACATTGCAGCTGATCTTTTCCTAAGTGTCAGACCTACAAACTAAGGGAGGCCCACCCATGAAGGATTTTCAGACAGATCTTCAAGCATTCCTACTCTGAATGCCTCACACACTGGCAATGGGACAGTTCCTACCTAAGAGGGTGATTTGGCCGACCCACAGTCACCTTCATCATTGTTGGGGTCCTGGGCCAGTATCCATCCCATCTATGATTCTGGGGAGGAAAGCTTGACTGGCATTTTGTCCACCCTCCCCTGGACCTCCCTGAGCATTCCTTTTCACCTGAGGACCTCACCTACACCAAGTTCCTCCTGAAAATGGATATGGCACTGGAGATCAACATATAGCAGGATGTTGACCCCAGGAAGGACGTATTTGGGCTTTTGAGGATCCTGGAAACCCACAGAACCAGCTACAATCCTCATCCTGACCCATCTTCAACTCAAGATGTGAGAAAACGCTCTCACGTGCCTAGGATTTGGAGTTGTGAAATTTCCTTACCAATCAGTGGTAGTTAAATCAGCCCTAAAACAAGCCAAGATGACCTGCATCTATTTCAACTCTCCTCCGGGTAAGGATTCTCATTTCATGGACAACCTCCACAGCTCAGTGCTGAACACTTGGATTGCCACTCACCAGCTATATGTGGTGCAAAGCTGCATGACTGTATAGAGAAACTAAAGCCTATAATCCTCTCCCTCAAGAGGAGAATGAACCTTACTGCCAGGTCCTCTTGTTCACAGAGGAATGTCAATGCCACCTCATTTACTCTATGTATGACTCTTTCAATACTACGGCTTGTTCATCAGCAACCACCATCATGTGTTCACGAAAAGCTTGCTGATGTACCATATGCGAGTGATGGTGTGGCACAGATTAAGAAACAATATGCAGCGATTCAATCTCTGTCAGAGACAACAGAGCAGCCATCCACATCTAGATGCTTCTTCTCTTACAAAAGGCCTTTCTACAAATGGCTGCCTTTTTGGCCCTTTCCAAGATTCAGTTTCTGATGGTTCTGCAGTTCCAGGTCCTGAATCCCTCAATCAGAGACAGGATCCATTAGTTCCTGACCAAATGGAAGACCATCATCAAGAACTGTTGTGTCTTCTGGATTGTGGAATGTGGTTACTGCTTGTGTTTATCTCACACCCAGTGCTTATCTCGCTGTCTAATTTTCAATCCAGAATCATCTCATGCAATCCAGCTACACGGAGGTGGAATCATTACTCTGCCAAAGGATGATAGAGCTGGTCCCACCACAGGAGCGTGATCAGGGGTTTTACTCTGGATATTTTCTTATTCCCAAGGGTCAGGAGGTCTGTGACCAATATTCCCTCTTTGCTGTGTGCATTCTCGGTTGCACACAACTTTTCTTGTGGCTGCACATAGCTTTTAGCCTCCCCTCTGCAGGAAGACTAGCAGGGCTGTGATGGAGATCATCCCACCATGACCCAAAGCAAAGAAGAGACCCCTAAACCTCCTGGTGCTCCTCCTCCTTCCTGCCCATGTGGCCCCCAGAGGAGGAGCGTCAGGCTGCATACAAAAGAGGAGCAGTGCCTGTGGCAGTGCAGCAGCCGAGAAGAGGAGTCCCTGTAGCAAGGCTGCCACAGATCCCATCTTGTGGTAGCCCCGGAAGATTAGGGCTGCTGTGGAGCCCATCCTGTGGAAACCACAAAAAGGAGGCCCAGAGGCGAGAGGGAGGCTGAGACCCTATAGAGTGTGTGTGTGCATGAGTGACAGACTCTGTATGTGTGTGTGAAACAGACAACATATGAGATTGAGAACTTGTGTGTGTCAGAGATAGCATGTGGGAGTGACAGCCTTTGTGTGTGTGTGAGAGACAGAGACAGCATGTGTGTGAGAGTGTATGTGTGTTTCTGTGAGAAGGCATGTGAGAGTGAGAGCCTGTGTGTGTGTGAGAATAAGACATCATGTGAGAGAGAGAGAGCCGGTGTGTATGTGTGAGAGAGGGACAGCAGATGAGAGTGAGAGCCTATGTGTGTGTGAGAGTATGTGAGAGTGAGAGCATGGTTATGTAGGAGAGAGAGAAAGTGTGTTAGAATGAGAGCCTTAGTGTGTGTTTGAGCGAAGAAGGGAAGAAGACAGAGAGAAAAGAAACAGAAAAAGAAAGACCCAATTCCTATAAAAGGAATTGGGAAAAGACCAAGAAAAGGAACATGAAAAAAAAAAAAGCCTGGGACCAACCGATTAAAAAAATAAGATCAGACATCAAAGGTTAAAAAAGAAGTATTTTGAATTTTTAGTGATTGGCTTATGTCATCTTTGAGAATGTGCATTACATATTTGTATGTTGTTCTTTTGAGCTTTCCATTTTATTGATGTCTGCATGTTTCTGTTTCTAATTTGTAGTCCCTTATTCTATATTAGGTAAAGATCTGTGTTGAGCATGTATAACTGAGGTGCAGTATTTCTGCTGGCATGTAGTTTTTCTGTAGGGCATTGTAACAATACAGCTTGTTCTGTTAACCCCAATAGGTGGTCTATTGGTGTTCTAGGGTATGCTATAATATTTGCATTGCTGCTGTATCATAAATAAGGCTGCTACAGTTTGGTTCCTGAGACAATGCTGGTAAGGTATAGTATGGCAAGGTTCTAAGTGTCTTTTTTATTTGCAGGTGTATGTATTACTTCTCAAAGTGTTTGGTAGTGAAGGGTTTGAAGTTACTAAGATGAGTATGTGCATGGAAGAGGAGGAGAACTGGGTGAGTGTGCATGTGCGGGAGAATCTGGGGAGTGAATGAGCATGTATGTATGTGAAAGAGCAGGAGAGTGAATATGCAAGTGTGTTAGTTTGTGTGTGTGTATGTGAGAAAACATGTGTGCATGCTGCTACCAATGTTCCCTCTAAGGATTGGGTTGCTGTAAGCAAAAAATCGATAGGCTTTTTGCGTCAAAAAAGTAGTACTCTTGGGTTAATGAAATCAAAAAGTTTTGCTCATGAGCAAAAACCTTTTGCACACAGCAACTCAATCCTTAGAGGGAATATTGTCTGTGACCCATCCTGGATTTATGGAAACTGAATAAGAGCATTCTGCAGGAGAAGTTCAAGATGAATGCACGCCACACCATTCTACCTTTCATCCAATGGGGGGAATGGATGTGCACTCTGGAGCTGAACGATGCTTATGACTATATCTCAATCCATCAAACACACTGGACGTATCTTCATTTTCTGATAGGCGTGTACCACTATCAATACAAAGTCCTTCCATTCGGCCTTTCATCAGTCCTGAGGGTCTTCACGTAATGTTTGGTCATGGTAGCGGTGTTCCAGCGGCATTATTTATTCTCCTAACTGGACAACTGTCTTCTAATAGGACATGCCCGAGAGCTAGTTCTCCAGGCCCGAAACAGAACCATTGAACTCCTCCAGTCCTTGGGATTTCTCATCTACTTTCTCAAATCCACTCTAATTCCAACCCAGTGGAAAAAATTTATCAGAGCTTGACAGATGTTCTATGAGAGAGGGCTTTCCTGCTGACTGACAGAGCCCTCAGACTATAATTGCTAGCCTCCAACTTGCCACTCCACTCACATGCCACAGCCCATGCTATCCTGGTAGTTCTGGGCTGCTGCAACACACATAGTACCTTTCACGTGACTCAACATGATACACCTGCAATGGCCCTCTGCTGACAGTAGAATCAGTTGTTGCAATCCCTCTTGACACCAGTCTGGTTAGCCCAGACGATGAAGTCCTCCTTGAGATGATGGTTAAATTCAAAGGTTCTGGAGCAGGACTCCCCTCTACAACGTTTGCCATACCAAGTGGTGAGTACTGATGCATCCACAGAGGGCTAGGAAACACATATTGGGACACTGCACTCTCAAGAAATATAGTCCACGACAGAGCGGCAGCTTCATATCAACTTTCTAGATTTGAGGGCTATCTTGAATGTCTCAGGGCCTTCTCCGCATCACTCCAATCCAGATGGGCAACACGTAGCTACATTCTACATCAACCAACAGGGTCATACAATTTCTTGGACCCTTTTCCAGAAGTTCCTGGCAATCTGGCAGTAGGCAGTCAACCACAGAGCTTCATTATAAATGATCTAACTTCCTGGGACTGCTAACACACTAGCAGATCGGTTCAGCTGGATCTTCCTTCCTCACAAATGGTCACTGGACTAGCTGGTGACAGACTATCTATTCAACCTCTGGGGTGACCCTGCAATCAACCTTTTTGCAGTGGAGGGGAACAGGAAGGTCAAAGGGTTATGCTCCTTTCAACCAAGCCATCTTCAAATGGCCCTGGATGCAACTCCTCTATGAATTTCTACCACTTCCTCTAGTGGAAAAGATGATTCATCACTCTGGCATGGCCAATGCAACCATGGTTCCCTTATCTCATCAAGTTGTCAGTTCTATCACTGGTCCCTCTGAGGGTGAGCCCATTGTTGCTCATGCAGGATGGTGAGCACCTACTCCATCCAAATCTGCTCTCTTTCAAACTAACAGCATGGATGTTGAATGCACAGTAGTGTCCTCTTTTTCACTCTTTAGGGAGATAGAGGATGTGCTAATTTCAGCTAGGAAACTTTCCACCAGAAGGTCATATGGTTTTAAATGGAAATGTTTCTCCCTGTGGTGTGAGACCAGTTTGTAAATCCATTCTCCTGTGAACCCAAGGATTTACTCAAATACTTACTGCAGTTTGCTCTCTTCGGGCCTCAGTACCTCATCTGTGAGAGTCCATCTTAGTGCTATCGCAGCCTTACATTCTCAAGTGAGAAAAAAGTCCATCTCCATTCATCCACTGGTGCTCAAGTTCATGAAAGATTGGCTTCATACCAAACCACCGTTTTTCAAACCTGCTGCTCCATGGGACCGCGATTTGGCTCTAACACAACTCATGAAGCCATCCTTATTGAAATTCTTGTCATGGAAAATAGTGTTCCTGATGGCCATCACTTCAGCCAGACAGATCAGAGAACTTCAGACACTGGTGTCTTACTCTCCATACCTTCAGTTTTAATTCCTTATACCAATCCTTAATTCCTACCCAATCCTTAATTCCTACCCAAAGTGATTTCTGCTTTTCACATCAATCAATCCATCATTTTGCCCATGTTCTTCCCAAGGCCTCATGCCAATGGGATAGAAAAGGATCTTCACACGTTGGGCTGCAAAAAGGCATTAGCCTGCTACTTGAAGAGAACACCGCTTCATCATTAAGCCTCACAGCTGTGTGTGTCATTTGATCCCAACAGGATGGGATAACAGTTGCCAAGCATACCATTTCAAACTGGCTAGTGGACTATATAGCACACTGTTATGCACTGGCTGGTCTTCAAATTACAAACCTCATCAGGGCTCATCAAGTCAGAGCCATCTCTACTTCAGTTGCACATCTGAAAGCAGTTTCCAACAAGAACATTTGCAAAGCTACAACTTGGTTATCTGTACACACCTTCACATCCCACTACTGTCTAGACAACCTCTCCAGAGTTGACTGTAGCTTCAGGAAGACAGTCATGCGTAACTTGTGCTCTGAGTAGTCCACTCTCCATGGGGTAATAGGGTTGGCTTTTCAGTAAATACTCCACCTCTGCAAACCTCAGCTTGGGACTTCCCACATACCATGAGTACTCTATCCAACTTGAGGCCTTCATAGTCCTCCCCTATTTAATGTCCCTGCTTTTCGCCCAAGTTATACAGACCCAATTCTCTATACTTGCTTCACCCATTTTATGTTTATCCAGGTTATTTCTACCCTGTTCATTGTTTTAATCCAGGTTACTTCTACCCTATTCATTGTAAAACAAGACTTTGTCTCTGTTATTTTTTGCTGGTTGTAATGTAAACCAAAGTGATAATTAATCTTGTTAATTGAACCTCGGTATATAAAAAGTTATAAATAAATAAATAAATAAATACCATGGCTAATTCAGCCCTGCTTGTCAATGGAGAAAAGCATATTTGCTTACCGTAAACGGTGTTCTCTGTAAAGAGCAGGATAAATTAGCCATGTTTTATGCCTGCCTCCCTGGAGGTTCAACTACCCATATGAAGTTGAGCTACAAACAAACTGAAGAGGTTCATGAGGCAGTGCTCGCAAGGGAATCCTCGCACATGCTCAGTAGGATCAAAGCTCTACTGAACTAGAAAGAAGGGCCTATTCAGCACCTTCGGATGATGTAAACCCCACATATCATGGCTAATTCATCCTGCTGTCTATGAAGAACACTGTTTATGGTAAGCAAATATGCTTTTCTTTGGGTCAGCAGGTACTAGAAGTATAGCAAAGGTAATAGTCAGCAATTAGAGAAGACAGCAGCCAGCTATGCTCTTAGTACACCTCCTTGTGGGTGGTACTGTGCAAAGTAAGAGCTTAGATGAAGTTGTTGAATTTCTTGCTCACCAGGTTATTATGATGCTCTGAAAAGCTACTGTGGCAGTTGGGAAAAAAAAGTGTCTAAAGACTAGAATAGAATATTATCACATTGTTTACAAATAAAAAAAAAGATGCACATACATTGTATTTAGTATTCTAGTTGCCTTTTACAACCAGTTCTCCTCTGTGATGTTTTACATCACAATATCCATTAATTAAATTCTTGAGCTAGGAGAAACATTAGAACTTTGTCAGGCTGTCTCTAGTGACCCCAAGCTTTGTAGTCTCTCTAATAATCAAAGTCACTGGGCTTGACCTTCCCCAGGTACAGCTGGCTGAAATGGAAGCCTTTTCCCTGACCTCTGACAAATCTTCCTCTGCATTGGCCGATGACCTGAGTTTAGATGATCACAGTGTGTGCCAGTTAAATACAAAGGAGATGAAGGTAAGAGCTCTTTGCAGATCTTTGTCTTCACTTTGAGAATTCCAGTGAAGAAGTAGTTCCTTGTCAGAGATTCCTGGCAAGTTCTCTAGAGAGAAGTTTCAAATCACTGTTTTAACAAGTGTGACATCATATGGCCACACCTACAAGCAACAGATTATGTGAGGGATTGCATTCCGTTTAAAGTGATATATACAGCAAACAACAAATGAGAATTAAATGGTTAAGAGGCCCACCCAAATAAATGAAAAATATAGGAAACAGACAAACCAATAATAGATTCAATATGAATAATTCATGTTTAATTAAAAAGCTAACCCTTTTTCACAAGATTCTTATGAACGGCTTGTGACGATCAAAAATTCCAGTTTAGCTTTTTAATTAGATATGTCTAATTCATTTTAAATCCAATAATAGGGCACCTGATTCCATTGTTTTTCATACCTATAAACAGATTATGGATCATAATTGGATTACTTTTGATTTTTACTTTCCCATCTCAAAACATTCCGGAAATCTGAAAACTGCAATCCCATGTTTTGGCATGGCAGAATGTGTCAAGATGTGACTTTAAAAAAAACCACAACCCACAGAGCAGATCTACTCAAAACCATGCAAGTTACTGAGAGCAATTGACTGATATGATTTTGGCGGTCCTGCCTGTGATATAAGCCAAGGACTTTCTACAAAACTAAAAGACTTAAGGCAAAGCTGAACAAAATATCACGAAATGGAGATATATTGATATGCTACTAGCTTTCAAAAATGTTAAGCTTTACAATATTGGTTCATAACATTGGAGGCTCAGCTCTCCCTCCTGTAGATTATAAACAAATCCATAGATGTTGCCAGATTAAAAAAAAAAAACCAGAAAATACATCTCACTTTTAGTAAGTACCCCTTTTTTTCTCTTCCTGACACCTTCCCTCTTTTGTCTTTTCTTTTAATGGTGTAGGAGAGAGAGTGAAGGAGATACTTTAAGGCAAGGAATGACCAAATAGAGGCCTAATATGCTAATCTCTGAAGCTTTATCACCAAAGGGGTTTTTGTGCAAAAAATAACATAAAAAACCTAGAAATGTGCAAAAAAAACACTACAAGTTCAGCATTGTGCACTATTTTTCACATGAAGAACCTTTTTGCAAAATAAAAACGTTGCGAAGAGGGCTTCACAATAATAACGTTCATATGTGGTCTGCCACACACAACAGTTTATTTAAATCCCACGTTAATGAGCCAGCTGAGATGCAAAATCATGTAAAGCAGCTCTTTTAATGTGGATGAGGGATTTTGTGAAAATGGGCAGGCAAAAGAGACTTCGCAGGAGAGTTACCAGAAAAGGATAAGTACACCTCAATGAGATATAGGTATCTTAGCTGCCAGTCTGGGGGAGCAGTGCTTCATGCATGCCGGCTTACCGAGTTAAAGTGGCTGTGCAACCCATATGAAACCTGTGTCTGCCTCCCCCCAGTGCATCAAAACTTCCCTGATGGCCCGTGTAGACCTCCCAATGCCTGAACACTGAGGCCCTTGTGGGCCATAAATCTAAAATAATGAATGAAAATTCCCTTTTGAGTCCCTCCCCATCCTCTGCAAAGTTTATTTCATCAAAGGCGTGGTGGTCTGCGAGCAGGAGTGGTGCCCGCTTGTTTCTGCCTCACTGGCACCAGCTTTCAAAATGGTGCCAGTGGAACCCATGAGCTTCTTTGTCTGGTGAAATTTTGAAAGCTGGCACTGGTAGGGCAGGAACAATTGGCAATCACTTCTGCTCCTAGAAGATGATCCCTTTGACAGAGTAAGATTTAAGGGAGACAGGGGGGTAGGGAAGCCCAAATGGGAATTTTCATTCATTTTGGGCACATGGGGGAAAGGCTTTAAGGGGTAAGCTTCCTAACAGACATTTCTTTTTACATTTATGGCCTGTGAGAGGTTCAGGGTTCAGACATCAGGGGGGTGGGTCCACATGGACCTGAGGAAGATTTCACAAGGATCCACATGGCCCCTTTAACACTGTGAGCCGGTGTGTGACTCCCAGGCCAGCACTGCACGTTGTTACAACCGACAAATTACAAAGTTCCAGGCCTTAGCAACACACAAACAGTTTCTTTCTAAAGTTTGCTATGGATGCAAATAACCTCAGAGCTCTTTAGCATCTTTCACTAACGTTTGCAAAATGAGCCTCAAACCCACCAAAAATATCACAGGTTAGTATATCTGCCCTGAAGGGCTGAATTTTCAAAGCCATTTATGCACATAATACACAATTTTCTCTGTGGACAAGCAGGATAGTAATCAACCACACAAGTGGGCTATGTCAGCCAATGCACCGCGATAAAATAAAACAAAAAACAAGAATATTCTTCTGAGCATGCACGAGTTTTACTGTGCAGCTGCTGCCGCATGAGTCTTCTCAATCTTTTTTCTTTTGCCTGTGTAAAAGGATATGCTTTTTTCTCTGTCCTTCAGCCACTCATCAAGAGTCTTACTGACTGTGCTTTCACTTATTATTTATATGTTTTCTTCAGATGCTAGTATTTTTTGGTTTTGTTTTATACAAGTCTCCAAAGTCGTAGTGAGACTAAATGTCTTTCATATTGGAATCCATGTCCCAGAAATCCTGCAACCTGAGCCACAATTTAAATCTCAAGGTTAACCCTCATCCATGATATTTCAGCATCAGAAAATATACCTATAATATTGACAGAGTCTCAGGTTGTATCACAATCATCATGTGTTTCTCTCTCATTCCATTCTGGTGATGAACAATCCACTGGCTTTCCATCAGTCCTCACTCCTCAACATCCCGGAAATACATCTCCACCAGAGGATCTGTCATATGCAGTTTTTCTTCAAAAAATGGCCAAGGCAATTCCATTTACTTTGCAGGGGAGACAGAGCCTAGAAAAGACATACTTGGAGTGCTAAGTTCCAAAACAAGCTCCACGCTATAAATCCCAAAACAACTAGTAGCAGATCCAGTACACAGAGTTCTACAGGTACTCCAAATAAGAATGTGGCAGATGCCATTATCTATTCTACTTGTAGCTAGAAAGGTGTTAAATACAAGGTGCAGCCTTGTCCTGGTTATCAAAAGATACAACTCCCATTCAGTGGAGGTGGAATCAGCTTTGAAGAAAGCAGTGTGTTCAAATTCATCAAGTACTCTGTCAGGTAAAGATGCTATATTACTGGATAGCATGGCAAAAATGATTTTCCAGTCAGCTATGTGAACATCCAGAATAGCTGCCCTTCAGCTGCAAATGGTACAGTGTATGTATAATTCTTTATCAAACCTGCAAAATATGACCCAGCATCTTCCATCAGATTCCTCAGATTTTTATACTTAAGTACTACAGGAGGCAAAGGAATGTGGAAATCTAAATTGATCAGCTTACAATACATAGTACTTCCTCCAGGACTTCTACAATAGCCATTGAAGTCAGAAGTCTAGCATGGCTGTGAGCTTCAGGTCTTCATGAGGATGGTCATGAAAAACTTGTTCATGCTGCATGCACAGGATATAATCGCTTTGGAGTCAAGGTAAAAGAAACTTAGACCTTATTAAAGATCAATCTTTCTCTCTCTTCTTACCCTATCAGCAGCTACAACAGAGCAACCATCTACCAACAGAAAAGGTCAACAGTAACATTACAGGAGGCAGTACTTCTATTCACGATTCTATTCCAATTGTTCACATACTTTTACTCTCCCTGGAGCTAGGCGCTCTGGGGACGGGGACAAGGAAGCAGAGTTGGGGTGGAGTTAGAACTCAGGAGCATATTTTTGCATGTAAGTTAATCAGCACATGTTATGCCCTGTGGAGAGCAAGTGTAACTTTACCTGGCTGATTTTGTGCACGGTGAAGGGCAATTGCAGAAGTATTTTCAAAGCATGACATGAGTGCCCAAGTTTACTTTGAAAATGTGGGGTAAAACGTGTGTGTGTGTGTGAGTTTGTGTGTAAATGTTACATGTAGACCTTGGCCTGACCTGCAGTTATAAAATTACTCTTTTAGGGGGAGATTTTCAAAGGTACTTACAGAAATGGCCTTTTACAAAACTGCCATCCCAATATGCAGGTATAACCTAATCACATATGGCCGTGTTTACGTGGAAGTTTAACCCCCAGTTGAGTGGAGGTATTCCCGGGGGGGGGGGGGTGGAGGCAGAACTGGGGAGGGGTTTGGATTTTCTCACTTAGGAGATAATTTTCAAAGGAAAATGTAAATGTAACGTATTATCGTTGCAATTTTCAAAGGCCCATTTACCCACGTTAAGACGGGAGACAGATGGGGAGCAGATCATCCTGTGTGTACACAGGGAAGGTCTTTCAGTGAGGAGCTAACGGGGAACTTCGCTTCATTTAGAGCAAGGAGTAGGATTAGAAGGAAGGAGGTCACATTTAATAAAAACAAAAGGTTCTTTATTCTGAGAGCGATTACATTATAGACTATGCTGCCAGCTGTGGTTGTTTTAACCACTTCAGTAAACCTTTTTTTTTTTAATTAAATAGGATAAGCACCTGGAGGTGCATGGCACTACCAGTTATTTCAGATTAATTGATATTCTAATTGATAGGTGCTGATCTTGGGCTATTCTCCACTCAACGCCTTGAAGATGGGGAGGAATTTTTATACCTGGAGCCCTGCAGGGCTTTTTTGTTCCTCACTTCTGTGCAACAAAGATTTATCCGTACTTGGAGTAGGTAATTAAGGAAATGTTGAAATCAATGGACTGGTGACTTCCTTTAATGAAACTAGCTGTAGTATGTAGGTTAATAGGCGCGGGGATCGGGGCATCATCTTGCATAGGCGGAGAGGTTCGTGACTGCTGCAGACAGCATGAGATAAGACATTCACCATTGCACCAATTTACTCATTATGACGTACCTGTACATTTTGCATGCCTGTTTACCTTCTGATCCTTTTTCTACTTGTAAACGATGTGGGGGAAAGCAGGACTCTCTCACTTTCTATAGCAGGGTGGTCAAGAGGCCCTTTCCTTCCACCAGAGCACAGAGCACGTGGAACAGCAGTCAGGGCCACCTCTGCCAGAACAACAGAAGAGGCAGTAAAAAAAAAACAAACAAAAAACCTCTGAAAATATTAGCAGGATGGTAATGCACATAAGCAGGTAACACAAGAACCTGTGGACATCTTTTAAACTCATTCAAGACTAACAACTAGCATTCAACTGAAAAAAGAAAGTTTAAAACAAACAAAACAAAATCCTCCTATTCTTCCATCATATGAAAATACTCTCAATATATATATAAAATATTAATAAATTCCAACTTGCCAAGGTAGCAGAAACAGCCCCACTCCTAGTTGCCTTCACAGCTATCTGTATGGCTTGCAGATAGGAGGCAAGTTTCAAATAGCCTGCACAGTTATAAAATATGAGGACGTTTTCAGAGGGACGTCTATGGGTAAAAGAGTGCTTTGCCTGCAGAACTGGCCTTTCACAAAATTATGTGACCGACATGCACGGAAAATTCTGTGCCTCCACAATGTACGTCAGATCGGAAGCAGAGGCGGCAGGAGAGCGGCATGGGGGACACAGTAAGCATGCACTCCCGGTCTCTGGCAGCTCCTCGCCTGGCTCCTGTGCTTCAGAGGGAGAACAGCAGAGGGGACGGGGAGCCCATGCTGACCGTGTCCCTGTCCTCCTGACCCGCCAATACTCTGCTGTAAGTACTGTGCCCCCCAAGAAAATGAGAGGAACTTGAAAAAGAGAAGGGGGCAGAAGGAAAGAGATAGATAGGAAACCAAGGACAGGGGGAGATGAAGAGGACCCTGGCAGGGGAGGAGGAGGAGAAGGCCAGAAGCCTTGGGTAAAGGGGAGGAGTAAATGGGAAGGGAACTTAAGGGGTGAAGACTGAAATGCATTTAAGGGGTTGGAAAATGGAGAGGCACCTGAGAGAGTGGAGAGGGGAGAGGCAGAAGAACCTGAGGGTGACATAAAGGGAAATGGGATGGGGCAGGTGGATAGGAATGCTGAAGGAACAGAAGAGGGGTAAAAGAAGGGGAAGAGGGTAAAATGAGAGTGAATGGGGTGGCAGGGGGAAGGAGGAGGGGAATGAACCATCTGTGCTCCCTGATCTGCCCAGTGGAATTTCTTTTTCTCTGTGCAGCTAGTTTGTAAGGTAGGAGAATTGTGCATCCTGTTCTTGCTTACCCAGGACATAGAGCAATTACTTAAAAAAAAAACACAAAAAAACTGGGACTTTCCTGTGTGATGGAGGACACCAGGATACTCTACTGCTCCTGTGGTTATGATTTCATTAGACACAACTTCATCTCTCCACAGGATGATCAAGACAGTCCAGACTCCCTTGGAATTGGAGGTTATAATGAAAATTTCTTCCCCCTCACAAGTATAGTAGGATCTCCAACTTCAGAACAGTACATGTGTGAGATGGAGACTGTGCCTTATGACCCAGCCCAGCCATGGGATAGCTGGCTGAAGCACGAGAGTAAACCAGGTGAGAATTGTTCTGCTGATCTGATCAAAATGAAAAGTTTGCATACCCATCCCAGGGCCAGTCATGATCCACTAGGAGGATCATATGTTACCTTTTCTTCTTAAGACAAGCTGCTGTCTTATAGTAGTCACACATTTGGGTGACATCATCCTGATGCTGCCAACATGGATATACTTTCCAAGAAATTTGTGATCTCTCTGAGGATGCACGGTACTTCCCATGCTCCTGCAGCTACATAGACTGCCTCACTTCATTTTATTTCAGCATTAATATTCCACTAAATCCAGTGGTTCATAGCAGATTCCAAGCAAAACATACATACATAAATTACATTGAAACCATGATTAACGTAGTAAAACATACTATCACATATAAAACTATGAATAGATAAAACCAGAAATAAAACATAGACTTGCAAAATATGAAGTTAAACTCAATAAATATAAAATAAGACAGATATTCAACAACATATTTGTACCTTCCCATGGATTAAGACAAATAGCTGTCATCATGGCCCTTCCTTGTAAGCTCTCTGGAAGAGAACTGTTTTTAATGCTGTCCTGAACTGTTTTGAATCTGACATCAAATGTAGTTGTTCTGGCAGATTATCCCAAAAGGTGGGACTGTAATTTCTTCTGTCAGAGTATGTTCTACTTGAGCTGAGAATTGAATCGATGAAATAATATTTGCCGTGCTTGTCCACCAGGGGCTCCACTGTGCCAGCATTTTCATAGCCAACCTGTTTAGCCAGTTTGGCTGAATCATGGTCTCGCAGTTGTGGATCCAGCTAATCCTATTGTAGAGATCCTGTGTTTATAGATAGGTGCTCCAAATCTCTTGTTTTCTGTTCCAATCTGTGATTTTCCTAGAGTTACAGTGGATGACTTCCTTCAGTCTATTTTCCACACTCGCATCAGGCACATTCCTCTTTCAGAAGCTGCTGTTTTTCAATACATTTTGGCTCTTCGGAGTGATTTTGATCAAGACAAATTTCAGTTTTTCATCTCCCACCAAGCATCAGGCTTTGTACACTCAAGCACAAAGCCAAGGAGAGATGGTACAAAAGGCCTGTTGAAGGATAAGGATGATTGATATCAAACTCCTTCGATGCACAGTAAAGAGGGCTGGAGTGTGCTTTTCAGCCCCCACAGCAGTTATGCTTGGAAGAATAGTATATCTTCATTCTTGGATATCCTCTGTGTCAGTCTTCAGAGGACCAGCTTTACATTTTTGCCATCTCTTGAGAAACTGCTTGACCCCCAAGAAAGATCAGCCCTCCTGCACAGCCCCATCAATTCTTTGGCTCAGAAGTCTTTGAAGAAGAACTTCAGAGGCAGATAGTGGAGGCAGTTGATCAGCATATGAAGAGTGTCAATTGGTTGACATCGACAAATTAGAGTCCACTGTGAACATAGAGAAATCCACCCACTGCTGCATCCCCTGTTGCATCAACAGGGGATGCAGTGGACTGTGAACCAGGAGACCAGGGTTCGAGTCCTGCTGTCGCTCCTTGTGACCTTGGGCAAGTCACTTTACCCTCCATTGCCTCAGGTACAAAAACTTAGATTGTAAGCCCTCTGGGGATAGAGAAATACCTACAGTACCTGAATGTAAACCGGTGTGATATCTCGATTGAGATCGAATGTCGGTATATAAAAATAATAAATAAATAAATAAAATAAAAACATTGGAATTCATGTGTCGAGATAGATATCAGCACCAAACACACTGAATGAAGGTCAAACAATCTCAAGTAGGGTAGCCTCCTTAGACCCTCAGCGATGGTTGTCTCCTTTGGTGCCAAAAGACTGTTGACTGTAGGATTAATGCAGGCTCAGATGTCACCCCAGTGTATATTGAGAGCAAATCTGAACAGTTTTGGTAGTCCCCTTATAGGTTAGATATTGATTATGATCAAGAATTCTCACTTGACTTCCTTTCAGACCCATCTCCTCCACAGTCAAGGAACAGTTATCCACCAGAATATTTCTCCTTTTCTGGTTTTGTTTAGGTAATGGCCAAGGCTATTCCAATTGAGTTTGCAGCTGAGGGAGAGCTCCTAATCAGCCTCCTCAAATACCAATATGCGCTGAAAGAATCAGTGGCAGTACCCATCCACCCTTTCTACCAGGATATACAAAAGAAAATGTGGAAAACCCTACACTCTGAACTCTTAGTTGGTAAGAAGGCAGACATCAAATATTTGGTCCAAGAACTGAGGGATCTAACCGAAAATGATACACCAGTCTGTAGTGGTCAAATCTACTACAAAGTATGCTAAGAAGTCTAAAATGCATGTTATTGTATCTCTTGGATGTGTGTGTCAGACCTTAAACTAGGATTGTACATAGCTTTCTGGTAGTGTTTTCATCCAAAACAGTGTAAGACAGGGGTAGGCAGCTCCAGTGCTGGAATGCCATAAACAGGTCTGGTTTTCAGGACATCCCCAATGAATATACATGAGGTATATTTGCATTTAAAGGAGGCAGTGCATGCAAATATAACTCTTGCATATTTGTTATGATATTCTGAAAATCAGACCTGCATGTGGCACTTCAGGATCAGATTTGCCTAGCCCTGCCATAGACTGTTCTGGGTCAGGCACCATCAGAATGTTATGCTACAATACTTTATAGTGTCCTGTTAGACTTACATGGGCCAGTTCTTGTGTATCATCCTGGAAAGGGCATAAAATTATCCACCACTGCCCTTAAGAAGATCAAGGTGAATTCTATTTACTGATGGCTCAAGGGGAGGACTGCGAGAGCATCTTATGCACTCAGCATATACTGCTTTGAAGAAAGCATGGGGAGTCTCTGCAGTGGCTATGGATGCACATAGACTCTCATGGCTATGTGCATCTGACCTCTGTGAAGACATATAGGAGAGATTCTCTTTGGAGATAAGGTCAAGGAGGCAGTTGATATTCTGAAAGACCACTATGCAACACTTCAAACTCTCTTCGAATTCAGCCTCCAAGTCAATAACCTCTTTAAGGAGATAGTGTAGTCAGGAGCCCAGAAAACATGTCTTTCAGCAACAAAAGCATTTTCAAGGTCTGGCTTACTCCTCCCCCCCCCCCCCCCACCCCAATATCAGGGTATCAGCCCTCGCCACTGTATAGGGAGAAGCTTTAAGCCCTGCACTGCTACCCAGTCAAGTCCAGGGACATATTTTTGACTGAATCCAGAGAATATAGCCAGCACTCCAGTCCTTATTCTGAAAGGTCTTCCTGTAGGTGGGAGGCTGTGGTTTATGCAAACCATTGGTCCTAGGAGGTCAATATTCAGAGGCATTTTAGCTGGATAACTCACAAGTTATCCAGCTAAATGCTGACTTTTGAATATTTTGGGCACTTATCCAGCTAAATTGTAGACTAATAACTCATCAACTTCTAAAATGTAGCTGGATAACATAGGGTCGTGCCAAAGAGTAGTCCTAAACTGGGTTGGCCTTTAGGTAGAGTGAGCTAGGTGGTTGCCCAGGGTACCCTGAGATGAAGGGCACCCTGGCAGCTGTTGGCATCAGGATTGGCAAAACTTGACAGCAGTGGCATTCAGCTGAACTAGCCAATGAAATTGAAGCAGCCTCCTCAGTCAATTATCTTTCCAACATTTTTCCCAACGTCAAATACCAACAAAGATGAATGAGCCCTACATACTTTCGATTGAAAGAGAGCTACTGCCTTCTACCTAGAGCGGAATAAAGACCTTAGCCATCCAAATTTGTGTTTCTTTTTGCCTTAACAAGTTTGGGATTGCTAAATCAAAGATAACACTATCTCATTGGACAGCAGATTGCATATCCTTCACTTATGCCCAAGCAGGACTGACCTTAGAAGGGCATGTTTTGGTCCATAATGTCAAGGTCATGGCTGCAACAGTGACCCAACTAAGGTGAACCTCCATAGAAGAGATATGCAAAGTTGTAATGTGCAGTTCACTTGACACATTTGCATCTCATTATTCTTTATATACAGACTCCTGGCATAATAATGGGTTTACGCCAGTACTTTTTAAGAGTTGAGTCCAATCCAGTCCTCCAGGGCCCATTTTTATGGTTTAAGTGTTGTCTTCCTGTTATTTCTAATCTACTATAAACAATTTATTCTGCCCTGCTAGTCGGATTTTTCTTGTTTCCCTATTTTTGCCAAAAACTGACCTTATCTAGGGAGTCCCACGTGTATGATTGCAGTGAACTGCTTATCTTCAGAGAAAGCAAAGTTACTTACTTGTAACAGGTGTTCTCTGAAAGCAACAGTTCACAATTCACACAATCTCTCCTTCCTCCTCTAGTGGAGTTGAGGTTTTTAGCTTAATTATAGAACTGAGGCACACTGCATGGCCAAGGGAGTGTAGGAGCTACTGTGCCTGCTCAGAGAGATCTCCAAGAATTTCTAAGAAAGCACTGGAAAGCATGTTCCATGTCAGTGCCTTCAGGACGACATCACCAGTCTACGTGACTGGCGA